>NC_092333.1:272710000-273010000 GCF_046630445.1 Rutidosis leptorrhynchoides | reverse complement strand
GAAAACCCTTAATGGTGTACGGAGAAAAGGGCAACATGAAGCTACATCTTATTAGTAATTTGAAGGCACAAAAACTAATAAGAAAAGGCTGCTATGCTGTTCTAGCACACGTCGAGAAAGTACAAACTGAAGAAAAGAGCATCAATGATGTTCCCATCGCAAAAGAATTTTCCGATGTATTTCCGAAAGAATTACCGGGATTACCCCCACATCGATCCGTTGAATTTCAAATAGATCTTGTACCAGGAGCTGCACCAATAGCTCGTGCTCCTTACAGACTCGCACCCAGCGAGATGAAAGAACTGCAAAGCCAATTACAAGAACTTTTAGAGCGTGGTTTCATTCGACCAAGCACATCACCGTGGGGAGCTCCTGTTTTGTTTGTCAAGAAGAAAGATGGTACATTCAGGTTGTGTATCGACTACCGAGAGTTGAACAAACTTACCATCAAGAACCGCTACCCACTACCGAGAATCGATGACTTATTTGATCAACTACAAGGCTCGTCTGTTTATTCAAAGATTGACTTACGTTCCGGGTATCATCAAATGCGGGTGAAAGAAGATGATATTCCAAAGACTGCTTTCAGAACACGTTACGGTCATTACAAGTTTATGGTCATGCCGTTTGGTTTAACTAATGCACCAGCTGTGTTCATGGACCTTATGAACCGAGTGTGTGGACCATACCTTGACAAGTTTATCATTGTTTTCATTGATGACATACTTATTTACTCAAAGAATGACCAAGAACACGGTGAACATTTGAGAAAGGTGTTAGAAGTATTGAGGAAGGAAGAATTGTACGCTAAGTTTTCAAAGTGTGCATTTTGGTTGGAAGAAGTTCAATTCCTCGGTCACATAGTGAACAAAGAAGGTATTAAGGTGGATCCGGCAAAGATAGAAACTGTTGCAAAGTGGGAAACCCCGAAAACTCCGAAACACATACGCCAGTTTTTAGGACTAGCTGGTTACTACAGAAGGTTCATCCAAGACTTTTCCAGAATAGCAAAACCCTTAACTGCATTAACGCATAAAGGGAAGAAATTTGAATGGAATGATGAACAAGAGAAAGCGTTTCAGTTATTGAAGAAAAAGCTAACTACGGCACCTATATTGTCATTGCCTGAAGGGAATGATGATTTTGTGATTTATTGTGATGCATCAAAGCAAGGTCTCGGTTGTGTATTAATGCAACGAACGAAGGTGATTGCTTATGCGTCTAGACAATTGAAGATTCACGAACAAAATTATACGACGCATGATTTGGAATTAGGCGCGGTTATTTTTGCATTAAAGACTTGGAGGCACTACTTATATGGGGTCAAAAGTATTATATATACCGACCACAAAAGTCTTCAACACATATTTAATCAGAAACAACTGAATATGAGGCAGCGTAGGTGGATTGAATTATTGAATGATTACGACTTTGAGATTCGTTACCACCCGGGGAAGGCAAATGTGGTAGCCGATGCCTTGAGCAGGAAGGACAGAGAACCCATTCGAGTAAAATCTATGAATATAATGATTCATAATAACCTTACTACTCAAATAAAGGAGGCGCAACAAGGAGTTTTAAAAGAGGGAAATTTAAAGGATGAAATACCCAAAGGATCGGAGAAGCATCTTAATATTCGGGAAGACGGAACCCGGTATAGGGTTGAAAGGATTTGGGTACCAAAATTTGGAGATATGAGAGAAATGGTACTTAGAGAAGCTCATAAAACCAGATACTCAATACATCCTGGAACGGGGAAGATGTACAAGGATCTCAAGAAACATTTTTGGTGGCCGGGTATGAAAGCCGATGTTGCTAAATACGTAGGAGAATGTTTGACGTGTTCTAAGGTCAAAGCTGAGCATCAGAAACCATCAGGTCTACTTCAACAACCCGAAATCCCGGAATGGAAATGGGAAAACATTACCATGGATTTCATCACTAAATTGCCAAGGACTGCAAGTGGTTTTGATACTATTTGGGTAATAGTTGATCGTCTCACCAAATCAGCACACTTCCTGCCAATAAGAGAAGATGACAAGATGGAGAAGTTAGCACGACTGTATTTGAAGGAAGTCGTCTCCAGACATGGAATACCAATCTCTATTATCTCTGATAGGGATGGCAGATTTATTTCAAGATTCTGGCAGACATTACAGCAAGCATTAGGAACTCGTCTAGACATGAGTACTGCCTATCATCCACAAACTGATGGGCAGAGCGAAAGGACGATACAAACGCTTGAAGACATGCTACGAGCATGTGTTATTGATTTCGGAAACAGTTGGGATCGACATCTACCGTTAGCAGAATTTTCCTACAACAACAGCTACCATTCAAGCATTGAGATGGCACCGTTTGAAGCACTTTATGGTAGAAAGTGCAGGTCTCCGATTTGTTGGAGTGAAGTGGGGGATAGACAGATTACGGGTCCGGAGATTATACAAGAAACTACCGAGAAGATCATCCAAATTCAACAACGGTTGAAAACCGCCCAAAGTCGACAAAAGAGCTACGCTGACATTAAAAGAAAAGATATAGAATTTGAAATTGGAGAGATGGTCATGCTTAAAGTTGCACCTTGGAAAGGCGTTGTTCGATTTGGTAAACGAGGGAAATTAAATCCAAGGTATATTGGACCATTCAAGATTATTGATCGTGTCCGACCAGTAGCTTACCGACTAGAGTTACCTCAACAACTCGCGGCTGTACATAACACTTTCCACGTCTCGAATTTGAAGAAATGTTTTGCTAAAGAAGATCTCACTATTCCGTTAGATGAAATCCAAATCAACGAAAAACTTCAATTCATCGAAGAACCCGTCGAAATAATGGATCGTGAGGTTAAAAGACTTAAGCAAAACAAGATACCAATTGTTAAGGTTCGATGGAATGCTCGTAGAGGACCCGAGTTCACCTGGGAGCGTGAAGATCAGATGAAGAAGAAATACCCGCATCTATTTCCAGAAGATTCGTCAACTCCTTCAACAGCTTAAAATTTCGGGACGAAATTTATTTAACGGGTAGGTACTGTAGTGACCCGAACTTTTCCATGTTTATATATATTAATTGAGATTGATATTTACATGATTAAATGTTTCCAACATGTTAAGCAATCAAACTTGTTATGACTTGATTAATTGAAATATGTTTCATATAGACAATTGACTACCCAAGTTGACCGGTGATTCACGAACGTTAAAACTTGTAAAAACTATATGATGAAATATATATGGATATATATATAGTTAACATGATACTATGATAATTAAACATATCATTAAGTATATTAACAATGAACTACATATGTAAAAACAAGACTACTAACTTAATGATTTTTAAACGAGACATATATGTAACGATTATCGTTGTAAAGACATTTAATGTATATATATCATATTAAGAGATATTCATACATGATAATATCATGATAATATAATAATTTAAAATCTCATTTGATATTATAAACATTGGGTTAACAACATTTAACAAGATCGTTAACCTAAAGGTTTCAAAACAACACTTACATGTAACGACTAACGATGACTTAACGACTCAGTTAAAATGTATATACATGTAGTGTTTTAATATGTATTTATACACTTTTGAAAGACTTCAATACACTTATCAAAATACTTCTACTTAACAAAAATGCTTACAATTACATCCTCGTTCAGTTTCATCAACAATTCTACTCGTATGCACCCGTATTCGTACTCGTACAATACACAGCTTTTAGATGTATGTACTATTGGTATATACACTCCAATGATCAGCTCTTAGCAGCCCATGTGAGTCACCTAACACATGTGGGAACCATCATTTGGCAACTAGCATGAAATATCTCATAAAATTACAAAAATATGAGTAATCATTCATGACTTATTTACATGAAAACAAAATAACATATCCTTTATATCTAATCCATACACCAACGACCAAAAACACCTACAAACACTTTCATTCTTCAATTTTCTTCATCTAATTGATCTCTCTCAAGTTCTATCTTCAAGTTCTAAGTGTTCTTCATAAATTCCAAAAGTTCTAGTTTCATAAAATCAAGAATACTTTCAAGTTTGCTAGCTCACTTCCAATCTTGTAAGGTGATCATCCAACCTCAAGAAATCTTTGTTTCTTACAGTAGGTTATCATTCTAATACAAGGTAATAATCATATTCAAACTTTGGTTCAATTTCTATAACTATAACAATCTTATTTTAAGTGATGATCTTACTTGAACTTGTTTTCGTGTCATGATTCTGCTTCAAGAACTTCGAGCCATCCAAGGATCCATTGGAGCTAGATCCATTTTTTACTTTTCCAGTAGGTTTATCCAAGGAACTTAAGGTAGTAATGATGTTCATAACATCATTCGATTCATACATATAAAGCTATCTTATTCGAAGGTTTAAACTTGTAATCACTAGAACATAGTTTAGTTAATTCTAAACTTGTTCGCAAACAAAAGTTAATCCTTCTAACTTGACTTTTAAAATAAACTAAACACATGTTCTATATCTATATGATATGCTAACTTAATGATTTAAAACCTGGAAACACGAAAAACACCGTAAAACCGGATTTACGCCGTCGTAGTAACACCGCGGGCTGTTTTGGGTTAGTTAATTAAAAACTATGATAAACTTTGATTTAAAAGTTGTTATTCTGAGAAAATGATTTTTATTATGAACATGAAACTATATCCAAAAATTATGGTTAAACTCAAAGTGGAAGTATGTTTTCTAAAATGGTCATCTAGACGTCGTTCTTTCGACTGAAATGACTACCTTTACAAAAACGACTTGTAACTTATTTTTCCGACTATAAACCTATACTTTTTTCTGTTTAGATTCATAAAATAGAGTTCAATATGAAATCATAGCAATTTGATTCACTCAAAACGGATTTAAAATGAAGAAGTTATGGGTAAAACAAGATTGGATAATTTTTCTCATTTTAGCTACGTGAAAATTGGTAACAAATCTATTCCAACCATAACTTAATCAACTTGTATTGTATATTATGTAATCTTGAGATACCATAGACACGTATACAATGTTTCGACCTATCATGTCGACACATCTATATATATTTCAGAACAACCATAGACACTCTATATGTGAATGTTGGAGTTAGCTATACAGGGTTGAGGTTGATTCCAAAATATGTATAGTTTGAGTTGTGATCAATACTGAGATACGTATACACTGGGTCGTGGATTGATTCAAGATAATATTTATCGATTTATTTCTGTACATCTAACTGTGGACAACTAGTTATAGGTTACTAACGAGGACAGCTGACTTAATAAACTTAAAACATCAAAATATATTAAAAGTGTTGTAAATATATTTTGAACATACTTTAATATATATGTATATATTGTTATAGGTTCGTGAATCAACAGTGGCCAAGTCTTACTTCTCGACGAAGTAAAAATCTGTGAAAGTGAGTTATAGTCCCACTTTTAAAATCTAATATTTTTGGGATGAGAATACATGCAGGTTTTATAAATGATTTACAAAATAGACACAAGTACGTGAAACTACATTCTATGGTTGAATTATCGAAATCGAATATGCCCCTTTTTATTAAGTCTGGTAATCTAAGAATTAGGGAACAGACACCCTAATTGACGCGAATCCTAAAGATAGATCTATTGGGCCTAACAAACCCCATCCAAAGTACCGGATGCTTTAGTACTTCGAAATTTATATCATATCCGAAGGGTATCCCGGAATGATGGGGATATTCTTATATATGCATCTTGTTATTGTCGGTTACCAGGTGTTCACCATATGAATGATTTTTATCTCTATGTATGGGATGTGTATTGAAATATGAAATCTTGTGGTCTATTGTTACGATTTGATATATATAGGTTAAACCTATAACTCACCAACATTTTTTGTTGACGTTTAAAGCATGTTTATTCTCAGGTGAATATTAAGAGCTTCCGCTGTTGCATACTAAAATAAGGACAAGATTTGGAGTCCATGTTTGTATGATATTGTGTAAAAACTGCATTCAAGAAACTGATTTCGATGTAACATATTTGTATTGTAAACCATTATGTAATGGTCGTGTGTAAACAGGATATTTTAGATTATCATTATTTGATAATCTACGTAAAGCTTTTTAAACCTTTATTTATGAAATAAAGGTTATGGTTTGTTTTAAAAATGAATGCAGTCTTTGAAAAACGTCTCATATAGAGGTCAAAACCTCGCAACGAAATCAATTAATATGGAACGTTTTTAATCAATAAGAACGGGACATTTCAATTACTTCGGCTCAAATAAGCATAATAATAACTTAGTTACGAGACATTAAATTAAAAAGGAAGAACATAGCTTACAGTGATGATTAATCGCGTAGCGTTGCACGGACAGAGTTTCGACTTTAAAACCCGTAAAATATTCCTTACAATAACCCAATTATTATTAAACTTAAACTAAAATTAAAATTAAAATTATAAATATATATATTACATGTAAAGAGAAAGAAAGAAGAAAAGGTGTTCTTTTCATTACACCGTGAATTTCATTTTATAGACAATTGGTGATTTGAAATTTTCACTTATTACCCCTTAACTATGCTCAATTAACAACTTTTTATTATTTATTATTATTCTTATTATGAATTATTTAAATATTATATTATATTCTTGAGCATAGTTAACTTGTACTTTCAGCTCCGTTGCGTCGAGCGTTGATAGTTGGCTTGGGTACCGGTTCCGGATTTTCGAACGTCCTTTCGTACAATTTAATATCTTGTAATTTGCGTTTTGTAACTTGTACTCTTGTCATTTTTAGACGTTTCTCATCAATAATTTTAACCACTTGGATTCTATCTTGTACATTTGAGCTTTTTGGACGTTTGCGTCTTCAAATCTTCGTTTTCGCCTTTTGTTTTCGCACTTATTTATTTAAACAATTAGAATGAAAATATAATATAATTACATATGAAAACCTATTATTTAGGAGGGATATTGCTATGAAATATATGTTCCTTTTTAGCCTTATCAACACGTATTAATTCGAATATTATATATTAAACTATATATAAATTATTGAATTTCTAACTGTGGACTGTTAACTGTGGACTACCAACATTGGACAATTAAAATAAATTAAAATATTGATTATAACATATGAAAGTAAACATTCCTTCAAGTTTGCCACTTGATTTCATCTTAAACCTCATTTGTATCTTGACGATTACAAGCTGCGTTCAAACCTTTCATGATTCTTGAAAACACCTCAATCAAGAGGATGAACCAACTACATCTCATTTACGGAAGGAAAGAATTATGCATATAGTTATGCACCTGAAAACACTCGGAACCTGTGTAAACATTTAACACGTATCTGTGATAGCTCCTTTGGCATTGTTATTACTAAAAATAACATTGCAATTCTTTTTCACAATAGTCAGTTTTATCACAGCTCCAGCAAATCAACTTCGACTTTCATTCGGATTAGCCTTATTATAACCTCGATATATAAGTTGCCTTTAGTCATCGTTATTGGGGAATCTTTTATATTCCACTATGTTAGCAGTAAACTTACCAACAATTTTGTTGATCCTTAATTTTCCAAAAAATCATTATCTTTATCGAAACCTTATCATATACTCGTCCGCATCTTATAACGAGAATTGCCATACCAGTTACTGAGAATCAGCAACCAGTATTTCGAATCTCACAGCGTTTCTACATCAACAGTTATATGTATACATATAACATTTATCTTTTAGTATTATGATCTTCCATTCTGAAATTTTGAAAAGCACCCAGCCTACGAATCAATACATTGAACTTTGAAAAAGTTGAATGAAGCAGCAGAAACTGTAGACAACCGTAAACAACCTTAATCATCGAAGGTTTGATGATAAAGAATAGTATGTTGGAAAAGCTCAGAAAAATTGAAACCGGAAAACGGATTAAGCTAACCACGAAGGAGACCAAGGACATACCCTATATTCAAAGAATCAAGGTAATTCTGGATCCGTTGAAATCTTTAGAGACTATCTTGCTCCGAAGTCATGTTAAAATCTTGCGGAAAATTTTTCTTCATCAATCTTCAAACTTGGAAATTCCAAAATATCATCATAAATATCTTCGATATTTCTGAGGATATTTTCATAAATATTCTCGTCCGAAATTATATACCTCGTCGTGCTTCCGGTGTTTCATTATATTGGAAACTTCTGTAAAATCTAAGTTTAATTTATGAATGAATTCTGGAGAAATGTAAAGGAATTGAATTATGAGTTAGTATAATATAATGACACTTGATCAACGTAATTATATTACAGTAAGTTATGCTGAGTTTCTAATGGGACATGATGATTCACAGATCATAACTTCATCATGTGCCATGTTACATAACTCTTTCATTCTTCTTAACTTCTGAACATATCGAGAAAGTATACTCTTGATAGTTCTATTCTCCGTGATTCTGGTAATTTGACAAATTAAATCGTGCAATTATGTTCTTTCTTGTTTAGAACATTATGTTCATTCAAAACTCCATACTTACGAATTCTGAACCATTACTCGCTTTACTAGAGGTCGAAAGGAGAATAAAAAGGTAAAGAGCTCCAAAATATAAGAGAACATATAAAGCCCAATAGCAACACGGAGGTTACTAACCGTGGATATTAATATGAATAGCAATATAAAGACACGGTAGAATTAAGAATAGTATCACCCCAAGGTAATAGTAGAAGTAAACAGATTTTTCTGATGGGAGATTGAAAAGAAGGATGACAGAAATGATAATTAAGAAAATATCAAGGATTAGAACGGGATTAAACACTTTCATAATCTTTTGGATATATAAACTAAGAAAGAAAGTATAGGAATGGTGAGAATAATAGAACAGAAGAGTTTAATTTATAATGGAAATATCAGACAGAGTAATCGAGACATATTACCGTATTTAATTATAAAGATCTTAATTTTCTTACTCGCTGAAGAATAAAATCTTTTAGATTTTGCAGATTTTCTTTAAATTCCTTGATTTCCGGAAATCAACTGTGACAACGTCACTGGTTAAGATAAATCTGCATTCACTCATTTCACTCTTTTGTGATATCTTCACTCGTACTCTTCGAGTAATCAAATTATTTTATCCATATTACTCTATGGTAATAAAACTCTATTTATTAACTCATATTCGTCATGAAAACATAATTATTGTCAGTCATGACGATCTCAATCAAATTTCGGGACGAAATTTCTTTAACGGGTAGGTACTGTGACGACCCGGAAATTTTCGATCAAATTTAAACTTTAATCTTTTATGATTTCGACATGATAAGCAAGGTCTACTTAACCGAGTCTCAAAATGTTTGAACTATTTTTCATGAATGCATTTGACCTTGACTATTCCCAATGATTCACGAACAATTATGTGTAAATAAATATGTAAATATATATAGATATAATTATAAATATAAGTGTATATATATTAATTTGATTTAATACAATATAATTTAATCATTTAAGTTAAAAACATAAAATAACTTACAGAATAATTAAGTTGCTAGTAAAATGAACATATATATGTATATATGAAATATATACTTAATTAATGATTATATATATACTGTTATATATTAAAATGTATAATATTCAATATATGTTATTATATGTTATGTAAATAAAAACAAATATTACTTAAATAATAATATATAGGATTTATAAATTTAATGCAGTTACAAGTTAAAAATACAGTTGTTATATTATTACCTTCATTATTATGATTAATATAAATATCAATATCAATATTAATATTTATATTAACTTCAGTATTAGTTATGTTATTATATTCAATATATAATATATGAAATCTAACTCATGTAAATTGTTAAATCGTTATTATTACTAAAGATTATCATTATCATTAATTCTATTACCCTTAATCTTTATTTCTATTATTAGTATTGTTTTGATATTATTATCATTAATATTATTATTACTTCTGTGATTATTATTATTAGTATTTTTATTATTATAACATTATCAATATTATTATTATTAATATTATTATTATTGTTATTATCATTAATAATTACTATTGTTATTATTAAAATTTTTATTAACCTAATTATTAATAAATATCATTATCCTTGTTATTTATATTATTGTTATTGTTAAATACCATTAAAATTGAATTATTATTTCTATTATTATTAATATTTGTATTTTTATTATATAAAATATTATAAACAGTATTATATTTATTAAATTGTATTAATAACCTTATATAGAAAATAAATAAAATAGATAACGCGTATGATCAGTTGGAGGTCCACAATTTATATTATAATCCAGTTGAATACAAGAATTGTTGGAGATTAAACTTGTAACGTCACGTTCATATCGATTATAAACGTCACCTACTTATTGGTGTCATTGCGAGGTATTGACCTCTATATGTGACCCTTTTCAAAATCTGCATACGTTTTTATGATACAAACCATAACCTTTATTATAACCAAAGGCTTAAACAACATAATAATGATTATCGTTTAGCGATAATCATAGTCTTACAAACTTTACATTTGATAATAACAATACGATTTCCAACATATTTCACATTACAAATCTTTCGGTATGCAGTTTTATTTTTGACACAAATATGCATACTCCAAATCCTGCTTAAATTCGGCATAATGCAGCGAAAGCTTTTAATTATCACCTGAGAATAAACATGCTTAAATAATCAACACAAAGTTGGTGAGATATAGGTTTAATGCTAGCAGCGTTATAAATATAGACCACAAGATTTAATATACATAAACGTTTTAATAAAAATATTCTAAGTGGTTGAGCACTTGATAACCATATTTAACATTTAATCAACGTCGTATATTCCCTTTATTATGAAATCTCACTACACCATACCAAGTGTAGTCACCGAAACGAAGTACTGTGCAACCGTTGAATACTGGTCGTCCAGTCCGGTTGGGGTTGTCAGGCCCGATAGATCTATCAACAGGATTCGCGTTTACAATACCGCATGTAAATAGTAGTTACCAAGTTACAGGGAAGTATGCCAGTGGTACAACTCAACGTAGAATATATATTTTTAATCACTTGTGTTCATAACGTAAATCATAAAATGCATGTATTCTCATCCCGATATATTTATAGTTTAAAAGTGGGACTATATACTCACTTTTGCTTTGAAGATATATAACCCGACCTGGTCTCCGATAGATATCACGAACCTAACCCTATATAATATATCAACATATTTTATTTTCAAATAATCGTTACATATATACTTATAATACTTTTAATATCTATTAGTCCGTAGTTAGCAGTCCGATGTTAGTGGTCCACAATTAGCTGTTCAATAAAATAAATAAAGACCACATCGTATTCGTATTGATCGGAATTAATCTCGACCCATGGTACCGTGTTGTCAAATGACGTGTTGCGTACATAAAGTACCGTTGTAACAACCCAAACCAAACCACGACAATTCCCGTTAAATTTTACAAAAAAAAAAAAATTTCTGGTGCAGTTCAATTGCGCGGCGCGCCAGGTGGGTGCGCGGCGCGCCAAACCACCTGGACAGCCCGCTGTCCCCGGAAGTCAATTTAACGAAAATGTTCGACTAGTTCCCGACATTTTTAGCCAAAACGCTTTCAACCATGAATTCATATATATAAAACTAGCACGTTTAATTAATAAAATTAAGTTTACGGAGTGGGTCCGACATCGACCCATATTACCACCTTAAGTACCAAAAATACAATTTTCGACTTTAAGATTTTAATACAAAACAAAGCCGAGCATGGCGATCGGGAATACACTACCCAATCCTAAACAATCCAAAAGCAAGTCACTAAAGTAACTATGCAAGTCTTCTAGTCCTCGCGCTTACCCGAGCCACCATCCGCATGCAATCTATAAAAAGAGTCAACAACGAGAGGGTAAGCTAATGCTTAGTGAATAATAGTATACTACATACATATATATGTATAACATGAATACGCCACACAAAACAAATACCGCATACCGAAGCATCCAAGTATAAAGCATCTACACTAAGCATACCGTACGATCTAAGCAACGAGCTAAAGATACAACACAAAAGATAGTCCACCAACGACAAAGTAAACATCGCCAAATAGCTACACCCGGAGGGTTAGCTACAACACAACAACACATTAATATAATACAATAATAATAATACACAAGGTTAACCCCTTAACCTCAATCACACGAACATTGGCCGAACAACCCGAGCCTTGTGAATTCGCACAACCCGAAATTCACTTCTCAACCATAGGATGACCGAACAACCCGAGTCATCGTGAATCCGCACTACCCGAGATCCACTACCTCAATAAGGTGACCGAACAACCCGAGTCACCATGAATCCGCACTACCCGAGATTTATTTCTCATTACTAAAGCCCACGGTCACGGGATTATAAAATCCACCACATCGGGGTCATCCACAACACAACCATATCAACCCTTCGCCATTAGGGTTATAACAACCAAAACACAACCATATCAACCCTTCGCCATTAGGGTTATAACAACCAAATCACAACCATGTGTGATAATGTGCACACAAAATGTGCACCTCGCCAAAGATGGTCAACCAAAACGCACAACCGTGCCAATTGGACTTATACACAAGTCCATCAAGTCCACCTATATGCGAAGTGAGCTCTATAACCGAGAATCACTTCACCCGACCCGCACCCATCCTACACATACATATGCACATAGGATATTATCACTCACCTTGAAGTCTTGAAGAAAGCTTCCAAGTAATCCGCAACTCGTCAATGGAAAGTACCTATTCCATTATCACAAATATCACAACACAATTAGGATGGATTTAGAAACCACCCAATTCGACCCTTAGTGCAATTTCGACCCAAATGCACTTCCAAGCACAAACCGTATCCGAACTAACCATTAATCACTAACACAAGTGAGAATGGTCATAATATGCTAAATAAACCCGAACTCAAGTGTTAAACACGTGTCATACCCATTTTGACACTTAAACCCTAATTTTGACCCATAAAGGTCAAAATCTCATCCTTTACAAGTTTGACACCAAAACACATTTAACTCGGTTTAATACTTCAACTTAATCCATTTTAAGTTTATAAACCTCATTAATTCGCCAATCGGGTCATAATTACCACCAAAACCTAATTTGACCCAAAGTCACAATTAGTCACCCAAATTACCCTAAATGGGTTCCAATACTTCCATAATCACTAATCCAAGTGATTAAACTCCAAACCAAAGCCTAATCAAGGCCAAAACGTCATCCAACCCAAAACCCGCCAAGTGACAAGAATAACTAGTCACCATAAACCCATTTCATCACCTAAGTGGGTTACTCAACAAATTAACTCAAAACCCTAAATTGAATATCAAGTTAAACAAATGAAATTCGGAGTTTGAGCTTACCAATACCACCACAACGTAGCTAGGAATGAGGAGAACAACTTTAAAACCCGAGACTTTGAACGATTTGAGCTTCTTCCTCACCAAAACCTTCAATCTCTCTCTAAGCCTCTCTCTCTCTCTCTAAGAATGGATGAAGATGATGAGTGGATGTGAATGGGATCCAAAACTGATCCAAACTAGCTCATAAGCCTCACAAATCCGGCCCCATGTGATTTTACCCTTTTACCCCTCATTAAAGCAATTAAAAATAAAGAGGGTTCTGTCAGCAGCAATCGGCGCGTCGCGCCCCAACCCTGCGCGGCGCGCAACACAGCTGAACCAGATTCCTTTGCATATTAATTCCATATAAATATTAAACGAAGCCCGATCTCATATGTCTTTTATAAACAAGTATACAAAATAAATATTCGGGTCTTACAACTCTCCCCCACTTAAACTCGATCACGTCCTCGTGATCCTCATCACTTGACCAAACGGACTCCACTCTACGGTCCTCAACATAAGTCCAATCCGACTTTCCTAAGCAATTTTTCCCAACGAATCGCCTTCCACAACTAAATCGTCACCCGCGATTTATCAAATCCACAATCCGAGCACTAACACCATGCTCATTCCCTAACACTGGGAAAAAACCTAACCAATCTCATACCGAGATATTAATTCCTTAGTGTACTATTACCGAGTACAACGCTAAAAGCAACCAAGTCTCAACCTAAAGTCAACAATCTGAAACGATGAAGACCGAACCAAACGAATCCTTGCGGATAACACCAATCACTAGACATCCTTTGTAGTGCGCTATACGACCACTACGCCACTACTGTAACATCATAATCCAACGGTTAGAAACCGATAGCGTCCAAAACGGCTATGGCAACGCTAAACCCGAAGGTGTACAAAATCAACTCTCGTCACACCCGTGACAACATGTGAGCGAAACACGGATATCGCATCACTAATCACACAACATGGTCCTCACGACCCCACTACCGGCGTATAAAACAACCAATAGATCAAACCACACTGTCCTCATGACCCCACCATCGGTGTATAAAACAACCGATAGATCACAACTCAACATGGCCGAAACAACCCGAGCCAAAACACATATGGAGGATGGTCGAAACAACCTGAACCTTAGTGAATTCGCACAACCCGAAATCCACCAACCCAATCCATATATCTCACAACAGAATGACCGCACAACCCGAGTCATCGTGAATACGCGCAAACCGATATTCACTACCACTGCCACATAGTGTAACCGAGGATGGCCGTACAACCCGAGCCTTAGTGAATCCGAACTACCCGACATTCACTACCTCAAACTATGAGCCCAACCAACAGGGACAATCGTACTACCCTAAATATTGTGAATACGAACAACCCGATATTCACGTCCCACAACACAACTCTCTTGATGAAGTCAGCGGACCCCGAAGGTCATGCTCCACCAATCTCAATACCGGATGAAGTCAGCGGACCCGAAGATCATGCTTCACCGATCTCAACACCACGCTCATGACGAAGTCAGCGGACCCTAAAGATCATGCTCCATCAATCACGTACTCCCATGATGAAGTCAGCGGACCCTAAAGATCATGCTCCATCAATCAACCATACCATAATGAAGTCAGCGGACCCGAAGATCATGCTTCATTAATCGTCAATCCCATGATGAAGTCAGCGGACTCTGAAAGTCATGCTTCATCAATCACATACCATAATCGAGCAAGAACCACCTATATCAAGCACAGGTACCGAACAAGAATTCTCCAAAAGAGAACCCGACACACACCTTCCTTAACCGAAGGATTTCACCTTGCTCACCAAACACGTCCATTATCTCTCAACGAGATTTACCACATTACCACCTCGGTGGTAATTCCAATCCAAACCATAAGTACAATTTATCCGAAATCGTACCCTACCACAAATCGACCAAAACTAGGTCTCGACAAAAATTTCCGGATCTACCAAAAGCATCATCCGAAATATCACACTAAAACTTCCTCGTGCGGGAGTGCGACTCCCCCACTTGGAACCACGTTCCTATCTCACAACTCGTACAACCGTACAATGCTACCAAAGGTAGACTTTACCGACGATTGGGTACACACAACCCATCACTACACCTTGCTCCAACCTTGAACATACAAAGGATTTCAATCAATCCTTAAACACTTCGAACAAAAAGTGTAGCACGATTACACAAACCATACCCTCGCAATTATCCAATTGCTTTAGTTTGTCAAGTTTCACTTAGTCACTCATGTACCTAAGGGTTTCTCCCGGGACCCTAAGTACAATGTAACCACGACACAATCGGAGTCGACACCACGCTAGTAGGTATAAAAGAGGCACCTAATGTCGCGTCATAAAGACTCCATTACCAACATACGTCAAGATTTTAAACACTCGATCTCAAAGGTTCCAATCACCCGACGAACCCCATGGTTCATCACTTCAACACAGAAGCGAACACGCGCTTAACAATCGAACACCAAATCCATTTCCGTGGCTTGGTAGTAACATTTCCCAAATACTAAGGAATGCTTGGTTGCACCAAGTCTTACGCCCTTCGTCCCAAAAATCAAACATCGTCACAGGGTACTTCCATTAGGAACGTCACCCTTAACAATAACATGCACAACACAATGCATCTAACAAATCCGAACCTAAATGCCACATAAATAAATATTCAAAAGACATATTTATTAAAACGAAACGTACCTCAACGTCTCCTTGCGGCATTCGCCGCCGCCAACTCGGGACAATACGGCTTGCGATGTCCCTCTTTATGACAATAGTAGCACATTCCGTCATCACTTCTCGGCATTGTGCATTCCCACAACTTGTGACCCCTAACGCCACAATTGAAACACCTAGGCGCACGAGAATCCACCGCGCCCTTTACCACATTACTCGTACTCGCACTCGGACCCTTAGTCCTCTTACTCGGAGCACCATAAGAAATAACCCTTCTCTCACTTGAAGGTTCGGCCTTTTTCGATCGCGTATAAGACTCGAAACCTCTAGCCAACGCAAATAACTCCGCAAACGACTTCGCGTAACCCCGGCTAATTTTGCTTTTCAAGTCACCGCTCAAAGTTCGATAGAAATCCTCCATCAACAAACGATCGTTCCCCAAATATTCCGGGCAAAAACGAGCCTTCGACATAAAAGTCGTCTTTAAAGTACTCAAGTCCATAGAACCCTGTTTCAAATTTCGCAACTCACAACGCAATTCCGATAAATCGGCTGAAGTTCGGAACTCCTCGAAGAATTCCTCCTTAAATTCGTCCCATGATAATGCCATAAACGTCTCACCACCGACAAGATCAATCTTGCCATCCAACCAATCCTTCGCCCTACTTCGCAACAAACTAGTAGCGAGTCTCGTCTTTTTCTTGGGTGGGCATTCCATAGTACGAAAACACCCTTCGACATCCGAAACCCAAGTCGTACTCACCAAAGGATCCGGTTTCCCATCATACATAGGGGGTTTAGTCCTCATGAAGCTCTTAAGACAACGCTCCATTTCACCCCTATTTTGGAATTCGAAATACTTCCCATCCATTTCTTCTCGAAACGCCCTCATTTGCTCCGTAACGGCGGCCGTAACTCTAGCGTTAAATTCCGTGTCGTTCGTCTCGGTCTCGTTTCGCGTCGTCATTCTAAAGAATGCAAAACGATTAGTCCACGCACGTATAAAACGACACACACAACACCCTCCCATCTTGCTAAACACTCGTCGTACATCACTTGTTAGACACGATTTGCACCCGTAATAAGGTCTGCAAGTTCTTATTACGCACGCACGCCGCATCGACTCGTTAGTACAACGACCGCCTCGCTCGATGCTATAAACAAACACAAACAAAATTCTACGCGATAGAAGCACACGCGAGTTTACACCACAACACAAATAATATATTAATAATATCCGCATTACTAATATAAATGTTAGTCGACCTATAAACAAGGCACTAACTAAACCCGTTCCTGACCCGTAATCCTACAAGTCCCGCAACAAATTACACGCACACAAAAGTCTATGTCTAGGCACCTATCTCAAGTCACCTAAATCCCTTAGACCATGCTCTGATACCACTTGTAACAACCCAAACCAAACCACGACAATTCCCGTTAAATTTTACAACAAAAAAAAAATTTCTGGTGCAGTTCAATTGCGCGGCGCGCCAGGTGGGTGCGCGGCGCGCCAAACCACCTGGACAGCCCGCTGTCCCCGGAAGTCAATTTAACGAAAATGTTCGACTAGTTCCCGACATTTTTAGCCAAAACGCTTTCAACCATGAATTCATATATATAAAACTAGCACGTTTAATTAATAAAATTAAGTTTACGGAGTGGGTCCGACATCGACCCATATTACCACCTTAAGTACCAAAAATACAATTTTCGACTTTAAGATTTTAATACAAAACAAAGCCGAGCATGGCGATCGGGAATACACTACCCAATCCTAAACAATCCAAAAGCAAGTCACTAAAGCAACTATGCAAGTCTTCTAGTCCTCGCGCTTACCCGAGCCACCATCCGCATGCAATCTATAAAAAGAGTCAACAACGTGAGGGTAAGCTAATGCTTAGTGAATAATAGTATACTACATACATATATATGTATAACATGAATACGCCACACAAAACAAATACCGCATACCGAAGCATCCAAGTATAAAGCATCTACACTAAGCATACCGTACGATCTAAGCAACGAGCTAAAGATACAACACAAAAGATAGTCCACCAACGACAAAGTAAACATCGCCAAATAGCTACACCCGGAGGGTTAGCTACAACACAACAACACATTAATATAATACAATAATAATAATACACAAGGTTAACCCCTTAACCTCAATCACACGAACATTGGCCGAACAACCAGAGCCTTGTGAATTCGCACAACCCGAAATTCACTTCTCAACCATAGGATGATCGAACAACCCGAGTCATCGTGAATCCGCACTACCCGAGATCCACTACCTCAATAAGGTGACCGAACAACCCGAGTCACCATGAATCCGCACTACCCGAGATTCATTTCTCATTACTAAAGCCCACGGTCACGGGATTATAAAATCCACCACATCGGGGTCATCCACAACACAACCATATCAACCCTTCGCCATTAGGGTTATAACAACCAAAACACAACCATATCAACCCTTCGCCATTAGGGTTATAACAACCAAATCACAACCATGTGTGATAATGTGCACACAAAATGTGCACCTCGCCAAAGATGGTCAACCAAAACGCACAACCGTGCCAATTGGACTTATACACAAGTCCATCAAGTCCACCTATATGTGAAGTGAGCTCTATAACCGAGAATCACTTCACCCGACCCGCACCCATCCTACACATACATATGCACATAGGATATTATCACTCACCTTGAAGTCTTGAAGAAAGCTTCCAAGTAAACCGCAACTCGTCAATGGAAAGTACCTATTCCATTATCACAAATATCACAACACAATTAGGATGGATTTACAAACCACCCAATTCGACCCTTAGAGCAATTTCGACCCAAATGCACTTCCAAGCACAAACCGTATCCGAACTAACCAATAATCACTAACACAAGTGAGAATGGTCATAATATGCTAAATAAACCCGAACTCAAGTGTTAAACACGTGTCATACCCATTTTGACACTTAAACCCTAATTTTGACCCATAAAGGTCAAAATCTCATCCTTTACAAGTTTGACACCAAAACACATTTAACTCGGTTTAATACTTCAACTTAATCCATTTTAAGTTTATAAACCTCATTAATTCGCCAATCGGGTCATAATTACCACCAAAACCTAATTTGACCCAAAGTCACAATTAGTCACCCAAATTACCCTAAATGGGTTCCAATACTTCCATAATCACTAATCCAAGTGATTAAACTCCAAACCAAAGCCTAATCAAGGCCAAAACGTCATCCAACCCAAAACCCGCCAAGTGACAAGAATAACTAGTCACCATAAACCCATTTCATCACCTAAGTGGGTTACTCAACAAATTAACTCAAAACCCTAAATTGAATATCAAGTTAAACAAATGAAATTCGGAGTTTGAGCTTACCAATACCACCACAACGTAGCTAGGAACGAGGAGAACAACTTTAAAACCCGAGACTTTGAACGATTCGAGCTTCTTCCTCACCAAAACCTTCAATCTCTCTCTAAGCCTCTCTCTCTCTCTCTCTCTCTAAGAATGGATGAAGATGATGAGTGGATGTGAATGGGATCCAAAACTGATCCAAACTAGCTCATAAGCCTCACAAATCCGGCCCCATGTGAATTTACCCTTTTACCCCTCATTAAAGCAATTAAAAATAAAGAGGGTTCTGTCAGCAGCAATCGGCGCGGCGCGCCCCAACCCTGCGCGGCGCGCAACACAGCTGAACCAGATTCCTTTGCATATTAATTCCATATAAATATTAAACGAAGCCCGATCTCATATGTCTTTTATAAACAAGTATACAAAATAAATATTCGGGTCTTACAACCGTGTTGTCAAATGACGAGTTACGTACAATCATGAGGTCTTATAATTAATCTTCTCGTATTGTTTTCGGGTGGTCCTGAAATATGTAAAATCAAATCATGAGTAAATATATATAAAATATCATGTTAATTAGCCAAGATATGATTAGTTTGGTTTTAGTCAAATTATTTTCGTAGCTTAATTAGCTTCGGATACCCGATTTTGTTTAGTCGTAGTTTCTTCAATACAACTCCGTTTTCGTTGGTTCAACTTGCCACTTCCTTGGATCGAGCCATTATTTATGAATATGAACTGTAAATACCTTAGTTTGCATTCAAAATCACAGGTTATAGGTCAAACTTTAGTGAATCTTATGAAAGTGATCATTTCCGTCGTAAAAACAACATCTAGATGCTCATTTTTACAAAAATACTTACACTTTGAGTTACACCATGAGATTTTTATATATTAACATATTCATAAGAAATATAATTTTTCCATAATATAAACTTCCAATTCAAAGTTTAAGATAGTTTTTAATTATTCAACCCAAAACAGCCCCCGGTTGCACTCCAACGATGTAGATTCAGTTTTAAGGTGTTCTTTGTAAAATCAAGTTGTATCTTGTTAAGTTAGCATATCATTATGATATATTAAAGGTCTTGAAGTGTTTTAAAATTCAAGTTAGAAGGAACTATTTAGTTTTCGAACAAGTTTGAAATCATTCAAACTATGTCCTTGTTGTTATGATTTATATATTCTTAATAAGATAGTTATAATTGAACAAGATGATGAACAAAGGTTATACCTCAAGTATGATGAAGAAAGTTACTGAATAAACAAGATATGAACTTGTTCTTGATGACTTGGAAGATTAAAAAGTGGAATCATGAAAGAAACAAAGGTTGTAAGTAAGTTTATATCTTGATTTAAGATAATTAACTTACATGAATTGAATCAAAGTTTAAACATAGTTTTACCTTGATTATGAAGTTAGAAACTTATGAAGACCTTGAAGAACACTTGAAGGTTGAAGATGAGAGAGTTTAGAAGATCATTTATCTTGAAATAAAGTTGATATGGAAGTATATGTATGTATATGTAAACGTGTATATGTATGTATATATATAGATTTTAAGTTTTGATTTTTAGCTCATAAGTCTTCCTACTTGATCCCACATATTGATAACAAACCAAGGATGCTAAGAGCAGATAATTGAGGTCTAATAATTGGTATTTATCAATAGTAAATACATCTAGAAGCTGCGTATAATACGGGTACATATACCCTAGGTATACGTGTAGAAATCTTGAGGAAACGGAACGAGAATTCAAATATAACTATCTTTTGTGAATATTCTTATATTGTTTTATGTATTTAAGCCCTTTAAAAGTGATTAAATACATATTTATACGATACTTGTATAAGCATTATAGATTATAGGTATATATGTCAAAGAACGTTACGTATAGTTACCGTTTTGAAAACTTAAGTTAGTAGTCTCAAAGTATACTTATAACTCATTGTTATTAGTACACAATGATATGTTACACCATCCTTAGATCATGTTAAATATGTATAAATATGTATATGTACACAATCGTATAAATATCGTATGTTATATAGTTCGTGATATCATCGATCAAATTGGACGGTCAAACGCTGTGTAAAACTCTTTTTAAAAACACAAGACTCAATAATTTGGATTGCTTATCATGTTGGTAATGTTTAACTTATGTAAATATTAATCTCATATGTATAAAACGATCGGAAAAATCTGGGTCGTTACAGTACCTACTCGTTAAATAAATTTCGTCCCGAAATTTTAAAGTTGTACCTATTTTGCGTTCTCGGGAAACAAATGTGGGTACTTTTGTTTCATCTGATTCTCTCATTACCAAGTAAACTCGGGACCCCTTCGAGCATTCCAACGAACCTTAACGATTGGTATGTTGCTCTACTTGAGCTGTTTAACTTCACGGTCCATGATTTCGACTGGTTCTTCAATGAATTGTAGTTTCTCGTCGACTTGGATTTCTTCAATAGGAATGGTGAGGTCTTCCTTTGCAAGACACTTCTTAAGGTTTGAAACGTGAAACAAATTATGTACTCCGGTGAGTTGTTGTGGTAACTCAAGTCGATAAGCTACCGGTCCAATGCGTTCGATGATCTTGAACGGGCCTACATACCTTGGGTTCAGTTTACCCCTTTTGCCGAAATGTATTACACCTTTCCAAGGTGACACCTTTAGCATAACCATGTCACCGATCTGAAACTCTAATGGTTTCCTTCGGACATCGGCGTAGCTCTTTTGGCGACTACGGGCTGTTTTCAATCTCTCCTTGATTTGTACTATCTTCTCAGTAGTTTCGTGTATGATCTCGGGACCAGTTAATCGTTGATCTCCTAATTCATTCCAACAGATAGAGGATCTACACTTCCTTCCATACAGTGCTTCAAATGGTGCAGCTTTAATACTCGCGTGATAACTATTATTATACGAGAATTCTGCTAATGGTAGATATTTATCCCATCCATTTCCAAAATCGATCACACATGCCCTGAGCATGTCTTCAAGAGTCTGAATTGTTCTTTCACTCTGCCCGTCAGTTTGCGAATAATATGCGGTGCTCATATCCAAACGAGTTCCAAGGGCCTCCTGTAGTGATTGCCAGAACTTTGATGTAAATCTACTATCACGATCGGATATAATGGAAATAGGTATTCCATGCCTTGAAACAATTTCCTTTATGTATAATCGTAATAGTTTCTCCATTATATCTATTTCTTTTAGAGGCAAGAAATGTGCAGATTTGGTGAGACGATCAACTATTACCCAAATGGTGTCATATCCCCATGCAGTCTTGGATAACTTTGTGATAAAATCCATGGTAATACCGTCCCACTTCCATTCTGGGATTTCTGGTTGTTGATGTTACCCTGACTGCTTCTGGTGTTCTGCTTTGACTTTGGAACAAGTTAAACATTCCTCGACATATGTTGCAATGTATGTCTTTAAATTAGGCCACCAATAATGCGTCTTAAGATCTTGATACAACTTTCCAACTCCAGGATGTATCGAGTATCTTTTCTTATGTGCCTCGTTCAATATCAACTTCCTTAATCCACCCAACTTTGGTACCCAAATACGTTTTGCAAAATATCGAATTCCGTCTTCCCGTATAACGAGTTTCTTCTCATACTTCTTCATTATTTCATTTCTTATGTTTTCCTTAGTAAGAGCTTCTCGTTGAGCCTCTTTGATTTGTGAGTTGAGATTCATGCGAATTTTTATGTTCATCGCTCGTACTCGAATTGGCTCTCGTTCCTTTCTATTTAGAGTGTCAGCCACTACATTCGCTTTCCCGCGATGATAGCGAATCTCACAATCATAGTCGTTTATTAGATCGACCCACCTACGTTGCCTCATGTTCAGCTGTTTTTGATCGAAAATATGTTGAAGGCTTTTATGATCAGTAAACACAGTGCATTTAACCCCATATAAGTAGTGTCTCCATATCTTCAATGCAAACACTACTGCACCCAATTCTAGATCATGCGTCGTTTAATTTCACTCGTGAATCTTCAATTGTTGGGATGCGTACGCAATAACTTTCTTTCGTTGCATAAGGATGCAACCAAAACCCTGTCGCGAAGCGTCACAATATATCTCAAAATCATCGTTCCCTTCAGGTAACGATAAAATAGGCACCGTAGTCAACTTCTTCTTCAGTAATTGAAATGCGCTCTCCTGCTCAGAGGTCCATTCGTACTTCTTCCCTTTTTGCGTTAACGCTGTCAAGGGTTTAGCTAATCGGGAAAAATCTTGAATAAACCTTCTATAATAACCGGCTAAGCCCAAAAATTGACGTATTTGTGTTGGTGTCTTAGGAGTCTCCCATTTTTCAATGGCCTCAATTTTAGCTGGATCAACCTGAATTCCTTTGCTACTAACAACGTGGCCAAGAAATTGCACTTCTTTCAACCAAAAAGCACACTTAGAAAATTTGGCGTATAACTGTTCTTTCCTTAACAATTATAATACCAACCTTAAATGCTGCTCATGCTCTTGCTCATTTTTGGAATAGATGAGAACATCATCAATGAAAACGATAACAAACTTATCTAAATACGGACTACAAACTCGATTCATGAGGTCCATGAATACAGCTTCAATCCAAACGACATGACCAAAAATTCGTAATGACCGTAGCGTGTCCGGAAAGCAGTTTTCAGAATATCTTCTTCTTTGATGCATAGTTGATGATAGCCCGATCTTAGGTCGATTTTCGAGTAAATACATGATCCTTGCAATTGATCAAATAAGTCGTCAATTCTCTGTAGTGGATACCGATTCTTGATATTTAACTTATTTAATTCACGGTAATCTATACACATTCGGAAGGATCCATCTTTCTTCTTGACGAATAAAATCGGAGCTCCCCACGGTGAAGTGCTCGGTCGAATGAAACCACGGTCCAGTAATTCTTGTAACTGGCTTTGTAACTCTTTCATCTCAGATGGTGAAAGTCTGTATGGAGCACGAGCCACTGGTGCAGCTCCTGGTACTAGATCTATTTGAAATTCTACAGATCTAAATGGAGGTAATCCTGGCATTTTACCGGCGTTTTATCCTTACGAAGAATGCGAATTGCCTTCTTGGCACACACAACTTCAGCTCCTATTTTGGATATCCAGTCCATGCCGACTATTACATCAAAACTTCCTAATTCTACGGGTATCAAATCAATTTTAAACGTTTCTCCGGCTAAATTTATTTTACAATCACGGCAAATTTTATCGGCTTTAATAAGTTTACCATTAGCTAACTCAATCATGTACTTAGCATCTAGAGGTAATGACGAACATTTCAATTTAGCGTAAAAGTCTCTACACACGTAACTTCTATCGGCACCAGTATCAAATATAATAGATGCTGATAAGTTATTAATGGTAAACGTACCCGTAACAAGCTCCGGGTCTTCACATGCCTCTCTAGCGTTAATAATAAATGCTCTTCCACGTGCAGATCCGTTATTTTTCTCTGGATTCGGGCACTGGCTCTTATAATGACCCTGTTTCCCACACCCATAACAGGTAATAGTGGCCAAGACAGTTCCATTTGCATTGGTGGCAGGAGTCTTGGTGCCATTTGTATTTGTAACGGGAACCCTACAATCTTCAGTAAGATGACCCCTTCGATTACAATTGTTGCACACCACATTACAATAACCAGAGTGATGTTTGTGGCATCAGTTACATAAAGGAATTCGTCCCTTATAACCTGAGCTTGAACCACTACCCGCACCTTGCGTGGTTTCTTGTTTCTTGTTGGATTGTTGATGATTACCTTCCCACTTTCTTTTGTTTTCCGATGTCTTGACATCGGTGTTCTTATCCAGAATAATCTGGTCCATCAACTCGTTTGCCATGGTGATGGCTTCATGAATAGTCTTGGGTTTTGATGCTGTAACATTTTCCTTGACATTTTTAGGCAAACCATCTTTGTGCAGTTCTATCTTCCGTTCTTCGGTTGGTACCAATTTGGGACATAGCAAAGCTAATTCCATGAATCGCTTATTGTAGTTGGTGAGTTCAGTACCAACAACTCTCAGGCTTTGTAATTCAGCTTCCAACTTCCTAACCTCGTTCCTTGGACAATACTCGTTGATTAGCATTGTTTTGAATTCTTCCCATGGAGTATCATAAGCTACATCTCCTCCTACGGCCTTCACATAGTTTTTCCACCACGTGAGTGCACTATCTTGTAAGGTGCACGATGCATACTTGGTCATGTCCTTCTCAATACAACCACTGATTTTAAACACAGACTTAATCTTTTCGATCCACCGGGTTAAACCTGTAGTGACCTGAACTTTTCCATGTTTATATATATTAATTGAGATTGATATTTACAAGATTAAATGTTTCCAACATGTTAAGCAATCAAACTTGTTAAGACTTGATTAATTGAAATATGTTTCATATAGACAATTGACCACCCAAGTTGACCGGTGATTCACGAACGTTAAAACTTGTAAAAACTATATGATGACATATATATGGATATATATATAGTTAACATGATACTATGATAAGTAAACATATCATTAAGTATATTAACAATGAACTACATATGTAAAAATAAGACTACTAACTTAATGATTTTTAAACGAGACATATATGTAACGATTATCGTTGTAAAGACATTTAATGTATATATATATCATATTAAGAGATATTCATACATGATAATATCATGATAATATAATAATTTAAAATCTCATTTGATATTATAAACATTGGGTTAACAACATTTAACAAGATCGTTAACCTAAAGGTTTCAAAACAACACTTACATGTAACGATTAACGATGACTTAACGACTCAGTTAAAATGTATATACATGTAGTGTTTTAATATGTATTTATACACTTTTGAAAGACTTCAATACACTTATCAAAATACTTCTACTTAACAAAAATGCTTACAATTACATCCTCGTTCAGTTTCATCAACAATTCTACTCGTATGCACCCGTATTCATACTCGTACAATACACAGCTTTTAGATGTATGTACTATTGGTATATACACTCCAATGATCAGCTCTTAGCAGCCCATGTGAGTCACCTAACACATGTGGGAACCATCATTTGGCAACTAGCATGAAATATCTCATAAAATTACAAAAATATGAGTAATCATTCATGACTTATTTACATGAAAACAAAATTACATATCCTTTATATCTAATCCATACACCCATGACCAAAAACACCTACAAACACTTTCATTCTTCAATTTTCTTCATCTAATTGATCTCTCTCAAGTTCTATCTTCAAGTTCCAAGTGTTCTTCATATATTCTACAAGTTCTAGTTACATAAAATCAAGAATACTTTCAAGTTTGCTAGCTCACTTCCAATCTTGTAAGGTGATCATCCAACCTCAAGAAATCTTTGTTTCTTATAGTAGATTATCATTCTAATACAAGGTAATAATCATATTCAAACTTTGGTTCAATTTCTATAACTATAACAATCTTATTTCAAGTGATGATCTTACTTGAACTTGTTTTCGTGTCATGATTCTGCTTCAAGAACTTCGAGCCATCCAAGGATCCGTTGAAGCTAGATCCATTTTTCTCTTTTCCAGTAGGTTTATCCAAGGAACTTAAGGTAGTAATGATGTTCATAACATCATTCGATTCATACATATAAAGCTATCTTATTCGAAGGTTTAAACTTATAATCACTAGAACATAGTTTAGTTAATTCTAAACTTGTTCGCAAACAAAAGTTAATCCTTCTAACTTGACTTTTAAAATCAACTAAACACATGTTCTATATCTATATGATATGCTAACTTAATGATTTAAAACCTGAAAACACGAAAAACACCGTAAAACCGGATTTACGTCGTCGTAGTAACACCGCGGGCTGTTTTGGGTTAGTTAATTAAAAACTATGATAAACTTTGATTTAAAAGTTGTTATTCTGGGAAAATGATTTTTATTATGAACATGAAAGTATATCCAAAAATTATGGTTAAACTCAAAGTGGAAGTATGTTTTCTAAAATGGTCATCTAGACGTCGTTCTTTCGACTGAAATGACTACCTTTACAAAAACGACTTGTAACTTATTTTTCTGACTATAAACCTATACTTTTTCTGTTTAGATTCATAAAATAGAGTTCAATATGAAACCATAGCAATTTGATTCACTCAAAACGGATTTAAAATGAAGAAGTTATGGGTAAATCAAGATTGGATAATTTTTCTCATTTTAGCTATTCCAACCATAACTTAATCAACTTATATTGTATATTATGTAATCTTGAGATACCATAGACACTATACAATGTTTCGACCTATCATTTCGACACATCTATATATATTTCGGAACAACCATAGACACTCTATATGTGAATGTTGGAGTTAGCTATACAGGGTTGAGGTTGATTCCAAAATATATATAGTTTGAGTTGTGATCAATACTGAGATACGTATACACTCGGTCGTGGATTGATTCAAGATAATATTTATCGATTTATTTCTGTACATCTAACTGTTGACAACTAGTTGTAGGTTACTAACGAGGACAGCTGACTTAATAAACTTAAAACATCAAAATATATTAAAAGTGTTGTAAATATATTTTGAACATACTTTGATATATATGTATATATTGTTATAGGTTCGTGAATCAACCAGTGGCCAAGTCTTACTTCCCGACGAAGTAAAAATCTGTGAAAGTGAGTTATAGTCCCACTTTTAAAATCTAATATTTTGGGATGAGAATACATACAAGTTTTATAAATGATTTACAAAATAGACACAAGTACGTGAAACTACATTCTATGGTTGAATTATCGAAATTGAATATGCCCCTTTTTATTAAGTCTGGTAATCTAAGAATTAGGGAACAGACACCATAATTGACGTGAATCCTAAAGATAGATCTATTGGGCCTAACAAACCCCATCCAAAGTACCAGGTGCTTTAGTACTTTGAAATTTATATCATATCCGAAGGGTGTCCCGGAATGATGGGGATATTCTTATATATGCATCTTGTTAACGTCGGTTACCAGGTGTTCACCATATGAATGATTTTTATCTCTATGTATGGGATGTGTATTGAAATATGAAATCTTGTGGTCTATTATTATGATTTGATATATATAGGTTAAACCTATAACTCACCAACATTTTTGTTGACGTTTTAAGCATGTTTATTCTCAGGTGATTATTAAGAGCTTCCGCTGTCGCATACTTAAATAAGGACGAGATTTGGAGTCCATGCTTGTATGATATTGTGTAAAAACTGCATTCAATAAACTTATTTTGTTGTAACATATTTGTATTGTAAACCATTATGTAATGGTCGTGTGTAAACAGGATATTTTAGATTATCATTATTTGATAATCTACGTAAAGCTTTTTAAAACCTTTATCTATGAAATAAAGGTTATGGTTTGTTTTAAAAATGAATGCAGTCTTTGAAAAACGACTCAATTAATATGGAACGTTTTTAATCAATAAGAACGGGACATTTCAGTTGGTATCCGAGCGTTGGTCTCAGAGAACCAGAAAATTTGTATTAGTGTGTCTTATCGAGTTTGTTAAGATGCATTAGTGAGTCTGGACTTCGTCCGTGTTTTCTTTAAAAATGATTGCTTAACATTTTTGTTGGAAACTATATATTATTAACATGTATATATTATGTGATATATTAATCTCTTAACATGTTTGATATTGTGTGATAGATGTCTACCTCTAGCACAAATCACATTGACTCACCTAATAATAACGAAGAGTCGAATATATATTAGACTGATTCACAAGTTCCCGAAGAAGAACCGGAAGAAGAATCAGAACCGGAAGAGGAGGAACCGGAGGAGGAAATAGAACCGGTGGGGAAAGCAAAAGAAAATCCTCAACTAACCGACCAAGGTTAATTATGGTCAATGGTGTTTCCGCCAAGGAAGCAAAATATTGGGAGGATTACCAATTCTCCGATGAATCGGATTCCGACGAGAATTCCGATGATGTTATAGAAATTACCCCAACTGAATTTAAAAAGGCAAAAGAAAATAATAAGGGAAAGGGCATAAAAATAGAGAAATCTAATTCCAACCCCGATGAACTTTATATGTATCGTCAACCCCCGAAGTCCTTAAGTTGTAACAATGACCCGGGAACCTCTAAACCACCAGGTTTTTCTAAACCGTTGTGGAAAACGACAGCTAGGGGAACATCATATATCCCTAGAAACTTGGAAAAACGAACCAAAACCGAAGAAGAAGAAACGAGAGAGTCAGAATAAGATAGTTGTATTCGTGTGGTGTAATATATGTAATATAGTGTGCTTATGCTTTATGATATATGTAAAAATTGCTTGTATTAATAAGTATTTTTTTTTATGAATCTAACTCTTGTCTATTTTACAGTATAAAAACACAAAATGGATAGACAACCCAATATTTTAAGAGACCTACCCGGAGACATGATTGATGAAATCTTGTCTAGAGTCGGTCAGAATTCTTCGGCACAACTATTTACGGCGAAATCAGTTTGTAAGACATTCGAAGAACGTTCCAAGAATGTCTTGGTTTATAAGAGACTTTCGTTTGAAAGATGGGGGATATCACATTGGGAAACCCATAAGTTACGATGTGTTTACTTTGACGCATATATTGCGGGGAACCCAAATGCTATTTTATGCAACGGGTTAAGAAATTATTTTGACTCAATGTATCCGAATATAGGACTTCATGATTTAGAAAAAGCGGCTAACATGCAACATAAAGAAGCATGCTATGCTTACGGGTTAGTAATGTTCGCTTCTCACCAAAGTGAGAAAAAGAACATCGGGCTACAACTATTAAATAAAACGTTCCCACATGTGACGGAGTCGGTAATTGGGGTAAGAAATGAGGTTTTTAGGTTATTACGAGATTGTTGGTCATTACGTAACCCTCGTCCCTTTGACGATGTTACAACACGCTGTCTTATCAACGGCCATAACGGTTATGTTCCACAAGACCAAGGATGGGAAGTAGTCCTAGTAAAACCAGAATGCATGACTTGTTTCTGGACGTATGAATTACGTGTCTTTATTGCCTTTGCTGAACGACTTGTGTACTAGCTAGAATTATCTTCACAACTATCTTGTATCAAAGTTATTGTGTGCTATATTTCATGCTTTATGTAAAATAAGCGATACTGTAAGTTTGTAGAATATTGTATAAAAGTTTGAACGCGAAATATTATTATAATCAGTTTTTCATATAGAATTGTAGTAGTTGAATTGTATATTAGCTACTAAGTATGAACTTAACGGGTAGGTACTACCCGAATTTAAACTTATAAAACGCTAATATGAAGAAAAAGCTTTTATAAATGAGTTCATATTATGCTACGAAATACTATTAACTACTCTTAATATTCTGTATGATTAACTTGTTCCATTTGACTATTTTGAAGGAAATGACACCGACTACTCGACACACCGTGAATATGAATGAAGAGGAATTCCGTACTTTTCTAGCTTCAAACATAGCCGCAGTACAGGCTGCGCTACATACCAACAATAACCTTGGATCTAGCAGTACAGGAAATCATGTAGGATGCACCTACAAAGAATTCACTGCCTGCAAACCTTTGGAATTTGATAGAACCGAAGGACCTATCGGATTGAAACGGTGGACCGAGAAGGTCGAATCGGTGTTTGCCATAAGTAAGTGTACTGAAGAGGACAAAGTGAAGTACGCTACCCATACCTTCACAGGTTCTACGTTAACATGGTGGAATACCTATCTAGAGCAAGTGGGACAAGATGATGCGTACGCACTACCGTGGTCAGCATTCAAGCACTTGATGAACGAGAAGTACCGTCCCAGAACCGAGGTCAATAAGCTCAAGACAGAACTTAGAGGGTTACGAACCCAAGGATTTGATATTACCACGTACGAAAGACGATTCACAGAATTGTGCCTATTGTGTCCGGGAGCGTTCGAAGATGAGGAAGAGAAGATCGACGCGTTTGTGAAAGGATTACCGGAAAGAATCCAAGAAGATATAAGTTCACACGAGCCCGCCTCCATACAACAGGCATGTAGAATGGCTCACAAACTAGTAAACCAGATTAAGGAAAGAATTAAAGAACAGACGGCTGAAGAGGCCAATGTGAAGCAAGTTAAAAGAAAGTGGGAGGAAAACGGTGATAAGAATCACCAATACAACAACAACAGCAATTACAATAATAATCGCAACAATTTTCCCAACAATCACAACATCAATCGCAACTACAACAAACGGCCCAACAATAACAACAACAACAACAACAACAACAACAGCAACTACAACAATCATCCCAACAACAATAACAACCGCAACAACAACAACAATCAGAAGCAGCTATGCCAAAGGTGTGAAAAGTATCACTCGGGGTTCTGCACCAAATTTTGCAACAAGTGTAAAAGAAATGGTCATAGCACGGCGAAGTGTGAGGTCTACGGACCAGGGGTTAACAGAACGAAAGGAACAAATGGTGTCGGAACGAGTAATGGCGGAGCAAGTAGTGTCGGAGCAAGTTATTCCAATGTAGTTTGTTATAAATGTGGAAAACCGGGCCACATTATTAGAAATTGCCCGAACCAGGAGAACACGAATGGACAAGGCCGCTGAAGAGTTTTCAATATTAATGCGGCAGAGGCACAGGAAGACCCGGAGCTTGTTACGGGTACGTTTTTTATTGACAATAAATCTGCTTACGTTTTATTTGATTCGGGTGCGGATAGAAGCTATATGAGTAGAGATTTTTGTGCTAAATTAAGTTGTCCATTGACGTCGTTGGATAGTAAATCTTTACTCGAATTAGCAAACGGTAAATTAAATTTCAGCAGATAATATATGCCGAAATCGAGAAATTAAACTGGGTAGCGAAATATTTAAGATTGATTTGATACCAGTAGAGTTAGGGAATTTTGATGTAATAGTTGGCATGGACTGGCTGAAGAAGGTGAAAGCAGAGATCGTATGTTATAAAAATGCAATTCGCATTGTACGAGAAGAAGGAGAACCCTTAATGGTGTACGGAGAAAAGGGCAACATGAAGCTACATCTTATTAGTAATTTGAAGGCACAAAAACTAATAAGAAAAGGTTGCTATGCTGTTCTAGCACACGTCGAGAAAGTACAAACTGAAGAAAAGAGCATCAATGATGTTCCCGTCGCAAAAGAATTTCCCGATGTATTTCCGAAAGAATTACCGGGACTACCTCCACATCGATCTGTTGAATTTCAAATAGATCTTGTACCAGGAGCTGCACCAATAGCTCGTGCTCCTTATAGACTCGCACCCAGCGAGATGAAAGAACTGCAAAGCCAACTGCAAGAACTATTAGAACGTGGTTTCATTCGACCAAGCACATCACCATGGGGAGCTCCTGTTTTGTTTGTCAAGAAGAAGGATGGTACATTTAGATTGTGTATTGACTACAGAGAGTTGAACAAACTTACCATCAAAAACCGTTATCCACTGCCGAGAATTGATGACTTATTTGATCAACTACAAGGCTCGTCGGTTTATTCGAAGATCGATTTACGTTCTAGATATCATCAAATGTGAGTAAAGGAGGATGATATTCCAAAAACTGCTTTTAGGACGCGTTATGGTCATTACGAGTTTATGGTTATGCCGTTTGGATTGACTAACGCACAAGCTGTGTTCATGGACCTTATGAACCGAGTGTGTGGGCCATATCTTGACAAGTTTGTCATTGTTTTCATCGATGACATACTTATTTACTCAAAGAATGATCAAGAGCACGAAGAACATTTGAGAAAAGTGTTAGAAGTATTGAGGAAAGAAAAACTGTACGCTAAGTTTTCAAAGTGTGCATTTTGGTTGGAAGAAGTTCAATTACTCGGTCACATAATGAACAAAGAAGGTATCCAGGTGGACCCGGTAAAGATCGAAACCGTTGAAAAGTGGGAAACCCCAAAAACTCCGAAGCATATACGTCAATTTTTAGGATTGGCTGGTTACTACAGAAGATTCATCCAAGATTTCTCCAAAATAGCAAAACCCTTGACTGCATTAACGCATAAAGGGAAGAAATTTGAATGGAAGGATGAACAAGAGAAGGCGTTTCAATTATTGAAGAAAAAGCTAACTACGGCACCTATATTGTCATTGCCTGAAGGGAATGATGATTTTGTGATTTATTGTGACGCATCAAAGCAAGGTCTCGGTTGTGTATTAATGCAACGGACGAAGGTGATTGCTTATACGTCTAGACAATTGAAGATTCACGAGCAAAATTATATGACGCATGATTTGGAATTAGGCGCGGTTGTTTTTACATTAAAGACTTGGAGGCACTACTTATATGGGGTCAAAAGTATTATATATACCGACCACAAAAGTCTTCAACACATATTTAATCAGAAACAACTGAATATGAGGCAGCGTAGGTGGATTGAATTATTGAATGATTACGACTTTGAGATTCGTTACCACCCTGGGAAGGCAAATGTGGTAGCCGATGCCTTGAGCAGGAAGGACAGAGAACCCATTCGAGTAAAATCTATGAATATAATGATTCACACTAACCTTACTACTCAAATAAAGGAGGCGCAACAAGGAGTTTTAAAAGAGGGAAATTTAAAGGATGAAATACCCAAAGGATCGGAGAAGCATCTTAATATTCGGAAAGACGAAACCCGGTATAGGGCTGAAAGAATTTGGGTACCAAAATTTGGAGATATGAGAGAAATGGTACTTAGAGAAGCTCATAAAACCAGATACTCAATACATCCTGGAACGGGGAAGATGTACAAGGATCTCAAGAAACATTTTTGGTGGCCAGGTATGAAAGCCGATATTGCTAAATATGTAGGAGAATGTTTGACATGTTCTAAGGTCAAAGCTGAACATCAGAAACCATCAGGTCTACTACAACAACCTGAAATCCCGGAATGGAAATGGGAAAACATTACCATGGATTTCATTACTAAATTGCCAAGGACTGCAAGTGGTTATGATACTATTTGGGTAATAGTTGATCGTCTCACCAAGTCAGCACACTTCCTGCCAATAAGAGAAGATGACAAGATGGAGAAGTTAGCACGACTGTATTTGAAGGAAGTCGTCTCCAGACATGGAATACCAATCTCTATTATCTCTGATAGGGATGGCAGATTTATTTCAAGATTCTGGCAGACATTACAGCAAGCATTGGGAACTCGTCTAGACATGAGTACTGCCTATCATCCACAAACTGATGGGCAGAGCGAAAGGACGATACAAACGCTTGAAGACATGCTACGAGCTTGTGTTATGGATTTTAGAAACAGTTGGGATCGACATCTACCGTTAACAAAATTTTCCTACAACAACAGCTACCATTCAAGCATTGAGATGGCGCCGTTTGAAGCACTTTATGGTAGAAAGTGTAGGTCTCCGATTTGTTGGAGTGAAGTGGGGGATAGACATATTACGGGTCCGGAGATTATACAAGAAACTACCGAGAAGATCATCCAAATTCAACAACGGTTGAAAACTGCCCAAAGTCGACAAAAGAGCTACGCTGACATTAAAAGAAAAGATATAGAATTTGAAATTGGAGAGATGGTCATGCTTAAAGTTACACCTTGGAAAGGCGTTGTTCGATTTGGTAAACGAGGGAAATTAAATCCAAGGTATATTGGACCATTCAAGATTATTGATCGTGTCGGACCAGTAGCTTACCGACTTGAGTTACCTCAACAACTCGCGGCTGTACATAACACTTTCCACGTCTCGAATTTGAAGAAATGTTTTGCTAAATAAGATCTCACTATTCCGTTAGATGAAATCCAAATCAACGAAAAACTTCAATTCATCGAAGAACCCGTCGAAATAATGGATCGTGAGGTTAAAAGACTTAAGCAAAACAAGATACCAATTGTTAAGGTTCGATGGAATGCTCGTAGAGGACCCGAGTTCACCTGGGAGCGTGAAGATCAGATGAAGAAGAAATACCCGCATCTATTTCCAGAAGATTCGTCAACACCTTCAACAGCTTAAAATTTCGGGACGAAATTTATTTAACGGGTTGGTACTGTAGTGACCCGAACTTTTCCATGTTTATATATATTAATTGAGATTGATATTTACATGATTAAATTTTTCCAATATGTTAAGCAATCAAACTTGTTAAGACTTGATTAATTGAAATATGTTTCATATAGACAATTGACCACCCAAGTTGACCGGTGATTCACGAACGTTAAAACTTGTAAAAACTATATGATGACATATATATGGATATATATATATATATATATATATATATATATATATATATATATATATATATATATATATATATATAGTTAACATGATACTATGATAAGTAAACATATAATTAAGTATATTAACAATGAACTACATATGTAAAAACAAGACTACTAACTTAATGATTTTTAAACGAGACATATATGTAACGATTATCGTTGTAAAGACATTTAATGTATATATATCATATTAATAGATATTCATACATGATAATATCATGATAATATAATAATTTAAAATCTCATTTGATATTATAAACATTGGGTTAACAACATTTAACAAGATCGTTAACCTAAAGGTTTCAAAACAACACTTACATGTAACGACTAACGATGACTTAACGACTCAGTTAAAATGTATATACATGTAGTGTTTTATGGTAGTAATGATGTTCATAACATCATTCGATTCATACATATAAAGCTATCTTATTCGAAGGTTTAAATTTGTAATCACTAGAACATAGTTTAGTTAATTCTAAACTTGTTCGCAAACAAAAGTTAATCCTTCTAACTTGACTTTTAAAATCAACTAAACACATGTTCTATATCTATATGATATGCTAACTTAATGATTTAAAACCTGGAAACACGAAAAACACCGTAAAACCGGATTTACGCCGTCGTAGTAACACCGCGGGCTGTTTTGGGTTAGTTAATTAAAAACTATGATAAACTTTGATTTAAAAGTTGTTATTCTGAGAAAATTATTTTTATTATGAACATGAAACTATATCCAAAAATTATGGTTAAACTCAAAGTGGAAGTATGTTTTCTAAAATGGTCATCTAGACGTCGATCTTTCGACTGAAATGACTACCTTTACACAAACGACTTGTAACTTATTTTTCTGACTATAAACCTATACTTTTTCTTTTTAGATTCATAAAATATAGTTCAATATGAAACCATAGCAATTTTATTCACTCAAAACGGATTTAAAATGAAGAAGTTATGGGTAAAACAAGATTGGATAATTTTTCTCATTTTAGCTACGTGAAAATTAGTAACAAATCTATTCCAACCATAACTTAATCAACTTGTATTGTATAATATGTAATCTTGAGATACCATAGACACGTATACAATGTTTCGACCTATCATGTCGACACATCTATATATATTTCGGAACAACCATAGACACTCTATATGTGAATGTTGGAGTTAGCTATACAGGGTTGAGGTTGATTCCAAAATATATATAGTTTGAGTTGTCATCAATACTGAGATACGTATACACTGGGTCGTGGATTGATTCAAGATAATATTTATCGATTTATTTCTGTACATCTAACTGTGGACAACTAGTTGTAGGTTACTAACGAGGACAGCTGACTTAATAAACTTAAAACATCAAAATATATTAAAAGTGTTGTAAATATATTTTGAACATACTTTGATATATATGTATATATTGTTATAGGTTCTTGAATCAACCAGTGGCCAAGTCTTACTTCCCGACGAAGTAAAAATCTGTGAAAGTGAGTTATAGTCCCACTTTTAAAATCTAATATTTTTGGGATGAGAATACATGCAAGTTTTATAAATGATTTACAAAATAGACACAAGTACGTGAAACTACATTCTATGGTTGAATTATCGAAATCGAATATGCCCCTTTTTATTAAGTCTGGTAATATAAGAATTAGGGAACAGACACCCTAATTGACGCTAATCCTAAAGATAGATCTATTGGGCCTAACAAACCCTATCCAAAGTACCGGATGCTTTAGTACTTTGAAATTTATATCATATCCGAAGGGTGTCCCGGAATGATGGGGATATTCTTATATACGCATCTTGTTAATGTCGGTTACCAGGTGTTCACCATATGAATGATTTTTATCTCTATGTATGGGATGTGTATTGAAATATGAAATCTTGTGGTCTATTATTATGATTTGATATATATAGGTTAAACCTATAACTCACCAACATTTTTGTTGACGTTTTAAGCATGTTTATTCTCAGGTGATTATTAAGAGCTTCCGCTGTCGCATACTTAAATAAGGATGAGATTTGGAGTTCATGCTTGTATGATATTGTGTAAAAACTGCATTCAAGAAACTTATTTTGTTGTAACATATTTGTATTGTAAACCATTATGTAATGGTCGTGTGTAAACAGGATATTTTAGATTATCATTATTTGATAATCTACGTAAAGCTTTTTAAAACCTTTATCTATGAAATAAAGGTTATGGTTTGTTTTAAAAATGAATGCAGTCTTTGAAAAATGTCTCATATAGAGGTCAAAACCTCGCAACGAAATCAATTAATATGGAACGTTTTTAATCAATAAGAACGGGACATTTCAAAACCGACCGGTCCTTCTGTTCCACTGAATGATGAGGGCTTGCAACCTTGAAAAGTTTTGTAGGTGCATCCCACACGAGGATTTGGGTTAACTGTAGCACCTCTTGCAGCCTCGACCTATAACATTCTGTCGTTCACTCGCTGATTGATGAGTTCCTCGATTTCTTGTTTCGTCATTCGGTTCAATCGCGCCATATTCTTCAATAAGAATGAAAAAAAAAATAATTATTCACATGGAATATTATAGATATAGTGTGTATTTACAGTACATCGTAGCTTATTAATAATATGAACCAGTTATTATTATAAAAGCTTTTTCTTCTTATTAGCGTTTTATAATTATATCTAGGGTAGTACCTAGCCATTAAAGTTCATACTTAATAGCTTAGTACAGAAATTAATTACTACCATCCAAATAATACTCCACCATGGAAAATTATTGCATTTCACACTTCACTATTTTACATATGCTTATCTTACATCAAATATTAAGCAAACCACACTAGTAATATTATACAAAATGTTATATGATCCCATGGTTTAAAACAATAGCGCATCATTTAGCCTATATACCCAAAACGTTTGTGTTCAGGAAATCGCTTAACGCTTATCCTGGCTGTCTCCCTGCGTTTTGGCTGAGGGGCTGAAGAACTGGATGCCGGGATAGAACTAATAAGAATAGCGAAAATAGGGGTGGTAGTATTTGGTGGAGTTGGTGCCACAACATCCTCACTAAACTCGGGATTTGGATTTTCCAACTCAGTAGCCTTTCGTTTCTTTCCTCGTTTGAACTTGTCTTTGGTAATTTCCTGTATTTCTTCCTCCTCAGGATCACTTTCCGGTTCCTCTTCAATTGATTCATCTGGAAATTGTGAGTCTTCCCCAAAGGTGTCGCTTTCATCATCGGATAGGTTAATGACTGGAACACTATCTGAAGATTCTGGTTCGGAGTCACTGAATGTGATAACAAGTTCTAAGCCAGACATTTATCACACAATAACTAGCACGTTAGTACCACATAATATTTACATATTAATTTTTAACCAACAAGGATAAGCAATAGTTTTCGAAATAAAACACGGTCAAAGTCCAGACTCACTAATGCATCCTAACAAACTCGATAAGAAACACTAATAAAAATTTTCTAGTTCTCTAAGACCAACGCTCTGATACAAACTGTAACGTCCCGTTCATATCGATTATAAACGTCACGTACTTATTGGTGTCATTGCGAGGTATTGACCTCTATATGTGACCTTTTTCAAAATCTGCATACGTTTTTATGATACAAACCATAACCTTTATTATAACCAAAGGCTTAAACAACATAATAATGATTATCGTTTAGCGATAATCTTAGTCTTACAAACTTTACATTTGATAATAACAATACGATTTCCAACATATTTCACATTACAAATCTTTCGGTATGCAGTTTTATTTTTGACACAAATATGCATACTCCAAATCCTGCTTAAATTTGGCATAATGCAGCGGAAGCTTTTAATGATCACCTGAGAATAAACATGCTTAAATCGTCAACATAAAATTGGTGAGATATAGGTTTAATGCTAGCAGCGTTATAAATATAGACCCCAAGATTTAATATACATAAACATTTTAATAAAAATATTCTAAGTGGTTGAGCACTTGATAACCATACTTAATATTTAATCAACGTCACATATTTCCTTTATTATGAAATCTCACTACACCGTACCAAGTGTAGTCACCGAAACGAAGTACTGTGCAACCGTTGAATACTGGTCGTCCAGTCCGGTTGGGGTTGTCAGGCCCGATAGATCTATCAACAGGATTCGCGTTTACAATACCGCATGTAAATAGTAGTTACCAAGTTACAGGGAAGTATGCCAGTGGTACAACTCAACGTAGAATATATATTTTTAATCACTTGTATCCATAACGTAAATCATAAAATGCAAGTATTCTCATCCCGAAATATTTAGAGTTTAAAAGTGGGACTATATACTCACTTTTGCTTTGAAGATATATAACCGACCTGGTCTCCGATAGATATCACGAACCTAACCATATATAATATATCAACATATTTTCTTTTCAAATAATCGTTACATATATACTTATAATACTTTTAATATCTATTAGTCCGTAGTTAGCAGTCCGATGTTAGTGGTCCACAATTAGTTATTTAATAAAATAAATAAAGACCCCATCATATTCGTATTGATCGGAATTAATCTCGACCCATGGTATCGTGTTGTCAAATGACGTGTTGCGTACATAAAGTACCGTGTTGTCAAATGACGTGTTGCGTACAATCATGAGGTCTTATAATTAATCTTCTCGTATTATTTACGGGTGGTCCTGAAATATGTAAAATCAAATCATGAGTAAATATATATAAAATATCATGTTAATTAGCCAAGATATGATTAGTTTGGTTTTAGTCAAATTATTTTCGTAGCTAAACTAGCTTCGGATACCCGATTTTGTTTTAGTCATAGTTTCTTCAATACCACTCCGTTTTTGTTGGTTCAACTTGCCACTTCCTTAGATCGAGCCATTATTTATGAATATGAACTGTAAATACCTTGGTTTGCATTTGAAAGCACAGGTTATAGGTTAAACTTTGGTGAATCTTATGAAAGTGATCATTTCCATCGTAAAAACAACATCTAGATGATTATTTTTACAAAAATACTTACACATTGAGTTACACCATGAGATTTTTATATATTAACATATTCATAAGAAACATCATTTTTCCAAAATATAAACTTCCAATTCAAAGTTTAAGATGGTTTTTAATTATACAACCCAAAACAGCCCCCGGTTGCACTCCAACGATGTAGATTCAGTTTTAAGGTGTTCTTTGTAAAATCAAGTTGTATCTTGTTAAGTTAGCATATCATTATGATATATTATAGGTCTTGAAGTGTTTTAAAAGTCAAGTTAGAAGGATCTATTTAGTTTGCGAACAAGTTTGAAATCATTCAAACTATGTTCTTGTTGTTATGATTTGTATATTCTTAATAAGATAGTTATAATTGAACAAGATGATGAACAAAGGTTATACCTCAAGTATGATGAAGAAAGTTACTGAATAAATAAGATATGAACTTTTTGTTGATGACTTGGAAGATTAAGAAGTGAAATCATGAAAGAAACAAAGGTTGTAAGTAAGTTTATATCTTGATTTAAGATGATTAACTTACATGAATTGAATCAAAGTTTAAACATAGTCTTACCTGATTATGAAGTTAGAAACTTATGAAGATCTTGAAGAACACTTGAAGGTTGAAGATGAGAGAGTTTAGAAGATCATTTATCTTGAATTAAAGTTGATATGGAAGTATATGTATGTATATGTAAACGTGTATATGTATGTATATATATAGATTTTAAGTTTTGATTTTTAGCTCATAAGTCTTCCTACTTGATCCTACATGTTGTTGACTAACTAAGGCTGCTAAGAGCAGATAATTGAGGTCTAATAATTGGTATTTATCAATAGTAAATACATCTAGAAGCTGCATATAATACGGGTACATATACCCTAGATATACGTGTAGAAATCTTGAGGAAACGGAACGAGAATTCAAATATAACTATCTTTTGTGAATATACTTATATTTTTTTTATGTATTTAAGCCCTTTAAAAGTGATTAAATACATATGTATACGATACTTGTATAAGCATTATAGATTATAGGTATATATGTCAAAGAACGTTACGTATAGTTACCGTTTTAAAAACTTAAGTTAGTAGTCTCAAAGTATACTTATAACTCATTGTTATTAGTACACAATGATATGTTAAACCATCCTTAGATCATGTTAAATATGTATAAATATGTATATGTACACAATCGTATGTTATATAGTTCTTGATATCATCGATCAAATTGAACGGTCAAACGCTGTGTAAAACTCTTTTTAAAAACACAAGACTCAATAATTTGGATTGCTTATCATGTTGGTAATGTTTAACTTATGTAAATATTAATCTCATATGTATAAAACGATCAAAAAAATCCGGGTCGTTACAAAACTGTTAAAGAATCAATTATGTTGTATATTGACATCAACCTTCCCTTTACCCATCCTTCATGTCTACAAATTTTGTACCCGATGAACTAAATTTCTCAATACCAACAAACTGATCAAATCATCTTTACTAACTCAATTATATAATTACTATCTATATATAATACTAGTACCCACTAAAGGATAGGATTAAAAACAGAAAATATAAAGAAGCTGTATCGAAGTCTCTGTTTTTGAACAATTTTATTTAAAACTTGATTTTTTATGAAATGTCAAAATCCATTAATGTAGTCTTGTTGGAGATCCTTTAAACGAACTATTTGTAAGTTTTCAATCCTCAATTCTATCTACTAACTTCGAATTTTGAAGTCAAACTTCCAAATCAAAAAGTCAAATGTTTTGTTCATGAGGAAATTCGAATTTCTCTTGATGTTTCAGGTTAAATAGATGAATCTTACAGTTTCCAGGAATGATTTATTACCTAATTCATGTTATAAATTTTATCTAAAACGAACTAGAATTCAAATTTTGATTTGAGTTCATGTTCTTAAAAATATAAAAAGGTCATTGGTCAAATTTGATAAATTCTTCAAAAAGTATTAATGCAGTTGTGTTAAGAATAAATTATTGAAAATATCTGCAAAGTTTCAATTCTAAATTCATAGTATCGATTACAAATTTTGAAGTCAAAGATTAAATATAAAAAGTCAACTGTTTTGTTTATTGAAAAATTTGAATTGGTTTTGTTGTTTTTGGATCAATTGAGGATTCACAAGGTTTCTAGGAGTGATTTACCATCGAATTCATGTTAGAATTATAAACTAAAACAGTCTAAATTTCAAAATCAACTTTAAGGTATATTTGTTCAATATCGTGTATCAGTTCTATTGTTCTTCAATTGTTTATATTTTTTTTCTTGTGTCTGTTAATTGAAATTACAATTACTAGATGTTATTAGTTCATTTTAGCATCCTAATTAAAAACGTAAACTGTCTGTTATGATGATATTGGTTACTATTATGACGACCCGAAAATTTCTGACCAAATTTAAACTTAATCTTAATATGATTTTGACACGATAAGCAAAGTCTGTTAAACTGAATCTCAAAAACATTGAACTGTGTTCATGTATACACTTGACAATTGACTAATCCCGACGATTCACGAACAATTAGGTGTAAATAAATATGTAAATATATATGTATAAACAAATTCTATACATAAGTAATATTATATATATATATATATATATATATATATATATATATATATATATATATATATATATATATATATATATTGTAAATTATAAATATTAAAGAATCAATAAGTTATATAATTGATAGTAATATAATTGTAATATTAATATTATTACCATTAATTTCACTACTGTTATCAATATTTGTATCATTAATATTATTATATAAAGTATATATTACATTTGATATGTACAAGTATTATTATTAATATTAGTATTATTATCATTATTAATTCTATTGTTATTATTATTATCTGTTTCATTAATATTAGATATCAAATTGTCTAAGTAATGTTATTATGATTCTTTATATATCCAATATACAGATATCTAGATATATATGAAATTTGATATAAGTTATTATATTATCAAAATTATAAATATTATTATTATTATCAACAATTTTATGATAAGTAGTATTATTATTAGGATTAATAAACATATTATTGTTACCATTTTATTATGATTGATATTAGTTAACTTATTAAAATTATCAATTTATGATTCTTAATATCACTACTATTTATAATTATTATTAATACAATTATTATTATTATTGATATTATTGTCATTATTATTAGTATTTTGAAATATTTATTAATAATTTTATTAGTGTTAGTACTTATTATTAATAACATTGTAAATATTAAAGTTTATGAATTATATATAATAAAATATATAAACAAATATATATAAATACTTATAGATATATATAAAATACAGATATACATATATAAAAATACATATGCTAATATATATTTATATAAACACAACTATATACATTTATAAATAAAAACAATTACGTATTTCATCCTGAGAGAATCAAAATCAGTTTCCTATCATTATCAATCTGTAGATGATTTATTCTCTAGTACAAATCACGACTTTAAACCACAGAATGAATCCAAGAATTTGTTAGCAGTCCATCTCATCAATTATTTTCTTTGTCTGCGATAATATTTTATGTCTTCGATTTGTTATACGTCGACTTCACTTAGCAGTATGATTAATTTCAACAGATACACCCATTAGGCAATGACTTTATATAAGTTACATACTGAAAATGCAAGAGACAGAAAAACAGAAAACTAGAAGAACCTGTTTTACCTCTCTTCTTACAACTCATCATATCGAAACTCACCAACGAACTTTTATTCTTCTTCAAGTAAATTCCGTCACCTTCACCATCTCTTTAATCATCGCTATAAACCATAAACCACTATAACATCCATACAACACCACCACCATATACTATTGTTGCTGTTTTAATTCATAAAGCAAACACCCACTTGATTTTGTTCTTGACTTTGTTATGCTACAATTCGATCATAGATCATCACCACAGCCCAATTCAAACCCCATAACCAAACCCTGGAATCTATAATTAGTAATTTCGTTTGTTGCTGCCATATAGATACCACTAGACCAAACCTATCACTGTGTATTATTATGATTAACACCTTCATCGTATATTTTTTTTCTGTTTCTTTATCGACCTCGAACCATAACCAACCATCACAGTCACTCATCACCAACGAATTTCAATTGTGTATGTCTAATTACTTCAGTCGAACAAACCCACAACTACAGCTGTATGATTCGTTGCCGGTTAAAAGAATATGATGCATGATTTCATGGAAGATAACAATAACGATATAAAAAGGGTGTTACCTTCTCTTCTGGCCGACCAACTTTAAATACCCCCCTCCAATTTGTACAACTGGTGTCCAACCTCTAAAGTAACGGCTGTAAGAATTCTTTATACGCTCCCTTTTATTTTCTTTTGGACTACAACTAATAAAACAAATAACATGGACCTCATTACTCGACTTGTAACCATAAAACCAATATTTAAACACCCCTTTTGAACTGCTACCATCGACTTTTGAGTTGAAGAGATCAGATCCATATTAAATTACTCCAGCTGTTTTGAAAATCATGTATACAACAAAAGCATGCGAACAAATGGATGTTTGTGGCCGACCAGTAGGACCCATATGGGTAACATGTGATATCATTTTATCCTTTTTGTGTTACATGAGGAGGATTGATGATGAAAATACGTTGTTGTTTCTACTTCCCTAATTCCCTGTCGACAGGAAAACACCAACAATTAGGGCTGCTAATCGAATCTGTTTAAAAACCAAACATAACGATCTATGGGTTTATCATATTGGGCTTCCATGCTAGTAATACGATAGAGCCTATTTAATTTAGAGTGTTGGGCTGTAATTGGGTTTAAAAACATAGAAGGATCGATCCATATAAAACCCAACCGATTAACTGCTGGGTTCTCATTGTTTTTGTTAAACTATACTCACAAGTAAATGATGATGAGTGATAGTATGATAATGTGATGATGAGTAAAGACGATATGATATTGATGTTATTGGATGATCATAATAGATAGTGGACTGTGAAATAAAAAAGGTTGATGATGGTATTGACAATTGAAGATGGTTACAGAAAATTGAGTTAAAACCATTTAGTGTAATAACTAATTCAAAAAGTAAAACATAGTTCAGATTGTTAAGGAGATGATGGGTGAATGGGAGGTCGTGGGATCGAATCTGAGCTGGGTCATTTTCTTTTTAGAAAGCTGATTTTACTTAAGGTAGTTTACTTACTTATTTATTTGTATTATTATTATTATTATTATTATTATTATTATTATTATTATTATTATTATTATTATTATTATTATTATTATTATTATTATTATTATTATTATTATTATTATTAATTATGTTATTATTATGTTAATAATTGTTATCACTAGTAGAATTAATATTATGAATACTATTATTATTGTTATTATAAGTAATATCAATTAAAACTTATTAGTATTATCGTTACTAATATTATTACTATCAGTATTATTATTATTATTGTTATTACCACTAGTATTATAATTATTATCATTGTTATTATTATACGTATTATTAGTATTATTATTATTATTATTAATGACATAAGTATTATAATTAATATTATCACCATTATTATTAAAATGATTATTGGTATTGTTACTATTAAACTTATTATCATTTGTAGTAAAATGGTTATTTTTAAAGTTAGTATTATTATCCGTACTATTAGTATTATTATCATCGACACGATTTTATATAAACATTAATTTATCATCATTATTATTAAAAGTATTATTATCATGATTATTAAGATTATCTTTTTAATAAAATTTACAAATTTTATTTTTATTATTATTACTTTAATATTATCATTATCACTATCATTATTACTACAAATAAAGTGACAAATGTTATTAACTAAAATTATTATTTTTAACATCATTATTAACTCTAATTATTTATTATCATCATTTTGGTATTATCATTAATGTAACAAGTAAATAATATTTGTATATAAGTATAGTTAATATTTAAATATATGAAATGAAAATATGTAAATAAATAATAAAACTTATAAAACATTAAATATAGGAATTACAACATTAACAATAATAAATAAATTGGTTCGATTACGATTATATGTTTTAATATATTTATGAACTATATAGGTTCGTGAATCTGAGGCCAACCCTGCACTTGTTCAATGCCGTCATATGTATTTTTACTACAAAATACAATATAGTGAGTTTCATTTGCTCCCTTTTTAAATGCTTTTGCAATATATATTTTTGGGACTGAGAATACATGCGCTTTTATAAATGTTTTACGAAATAGACACAAGTAATCGAAACTACATTATATGGTTGATTGATCGAAGCCGAATATGCCCCTTTTGCTTGATAGCCTAAGAATTAGTAAATCGATCTACTAATTGACGCGAATCCTAAAGATAGATCTATTGGGCCTAACAAACCCCATCCAAAGTACCGGATGCTTTAGTACTTCGATGTTGTTTTTATCATGTTCGATGGATGTCCTGGAATAATAGGGGATATTCTTATATGCATCTTGTTAATGTCGGTTACCAGGTGTTCAATCCATATGAATGATTTTTGTCTCTATGCATGGGACGTATATTTATGAGAAATGGAAATGAAAAATCTTGTGGTCTATTAAAATGATAAAAATGAATGATTATGATAAACTAATGAACTCACCAACCTTTTGGTTGACACTTGAAAGCATGTTTATTCTCAGGTATGAAAGAAACCTTCCGCTGTGCATTTGATCATATTAGAGATATTACTTGGAGTCATTCAAGACATATTTCAAAAGACGTTGCATTCGAGTCGTCGAGTTCATCAAGATTATTACTAAGTCAATTATAGTTGGATATATTATGAAATGGTATGCATGCCGTCAACTTTCGGTGTAAAGAAAGTTTGTCTTTTAAAAACGAATGAAATGTTTGTAAAATGTATCATATAGAGGTCAAGTACCTCACGATGTAACCAAATGTAATGTATTCGTCCAGATGGATTAGGATGGGTCGTTATAGGTGGTATCAGATCGGTGGTCTTAGCGAACCAGGTTTTGCATTAGTGTGTCTAACTGATAGTTGTTTAGATGCATTAGTGAGTCTGGACTTTGACCGTATCTGCATGTCAAAAGTTTTGCTTATCATTTTTGTCGAAAATTACCTACTTATCATTCTTAGTCTAGACACATCTTACTACATTGATTGCATGAATAGTGTATAGACAAAATTCACTTCTTAGCGTATCTGCTAATTCATATCTTAGCGTATCTGTTACTGTAAACCTTTGCCTGACAGCTTCCGTAGATTCCTCCGTAACTTATGGAATTTTAGTTTTATATATGTATATGTAAATTATGTATTGCAGGGTACTAATCTACATCCTATAATCTATTTCTTATCGAAAATCAATTCTCTGATCGTACGAGATGGATCCCTCGACCAGTTCCAGTTCCTCGGATTCCGATAGCTACTCCGATAGCTATTCTGACAACTACAACCTACACTCTTGGCGAAAAACCCAAAACACTTACCGGTGAACCTGTTGGAAACACCATTTTCTCTCTCATCTCCAGAGTATCTCGCCACAACTATATCACAACTCAGATTCTAAACCTTATTCATTCGCTCGTTCCTACCGACAATCATCCAGGAGTAATAAGTCAATGAGCTTCGAGCTCGAGTTGTAGCTTTGGAAATTATGGTGTAAAAATTACCAGCTTCAGCAACATCACCGACATCAACAGTACCACCAGCATCAGCACCAATAGCACCAATACCACCAACAACACAAACCTCAACATCCACATCTCAAGCCTCAATTTCACAATCTGTCCCACGAACATCAACATCATGCGCACCGTAGATACCAAGGAGTACCAACAACAATGAACGATGAAGTATTGATCCATAACTTCATTGAAGAAATATTCTGCGAAGAATATGTGGTTTCTAAAATTTTTATAGATTATGTATTCTAGTTCTAACCAAAAATCAAATGAGCTTAATGTAGTGACCCGAACTTTTCCATGTTTATATATATATTAAATGAAATTGTTATTTACATGATTAAGTGTTTCCAACATGTTAAGCAATCAAACTTGTTAAGACTTGATTAATTGAAATAGGTTTCATATAGACAATTGACCACCCAAGTTGACTGGTGATTCACGAACGTTAAAACTTGTAAAAACTATATGATGACATATATATGGTTATATATATATATAGTTAACATGATATTATGATAAGTAAACATATCATTAAGTATATTAACAATGAACTACATATGTAAAAACAAGACTACTAACTTAATGATTTTGAAACGAGACATATATGTAACGATTATCGTTGTAACGACATTTAATGTATATATATCATATTAAGAGATATTCGTACATCATAATATCATGATAATATAATAATTTAAAATTTCATTTGATATTATAAACATTGGGTTAACAACATTTAACAAGATTGTTAACCTAAAGGTTTCAAAACAACACTTACATGTAACGACTTATGATGACTTAACGACTCAGTTAAAATGTATATATATGTAGTGTTTTAATATGTATTCATACACTTTTGAAAGACTTCAAGACACTTATCAAAATACTTCTACTTAACAAAAATGCTTAAAATTACATCCTCGTTCAGTTTCATCAACAATTCTATCGTATGCACCCGTATTCGTACTCGTACAATACACAGCTTTTAGATGTATGTACTATTGGTATATACACTCCAATGATCAGCTCTTAGCAGCCCATGTGAGTCACCTAACATATGTGGAAACCATCATTTCATTCATGACTTATTTACATGAAAACAAAATTACATATCCTTTATATCTAATCCATACACCAATGACCAAAAACACCTACAAACACTTTCATTCTTCAATTTTCTTCATCTAATTGATCTCTCTCAAGTTCTATCTTCAAGTTCTAAGTGTTCTTCATAAATTCTACAAGTTCTAGTTTCATAAAATCAAGAATACTTCCAAGTTTGCTAGCTTACTTCCAATCTTGTAGATTGATCATCCAACCTCAAGAAATCTTTCTTATTTATAGTAAGATATCTTTCTAATATAAGGTAATACTCATATTCAAACTTTGATTCAATTTCTATAACTATAACAATCTTATTTCGAGTGGAAATCTTACTTGAACTTGTTTTCGTGTCATGATTCTACTTCAAGAACTTTCAAGCCATCCAAGATCCTTTGAAGCTAGATCCATTTGTCTCTTTTCCAGTAGGTTTATCCACATAACTTGAGGTAGTAATAACATCATTTGATTCATACATATAAAGCTATCTTATTTGAAGGTTTAAACTTGAAATCACTAGAACATAGTTTAGTTAATTCTAAACTTGTTCGCAAACAAAAGTTAATCCTTCTAACTTGACTTTTAAAATCAACTAAACACATGTTCTATATCTATATGATAAGCTAACTTAATGATTTAAAACCTTGAAACACGAAAAACACCGTAAAACTGGACATACGCCATCGTAGTAACACCGCGGGCTGTTTTGGGTTTGATAATTAAAAACTATGATAAACTTTGATTTAAAAGTTGTTCTTCTGGGAAAATGATTTTTATTATAAACATGAAACTATATCCAAAAATCATGGTTAAACTCAAAGTGGAAGTATGTTTTTATAAAATGGTCATCAAGACGTCGTTCTTTCGACTGAAATGACTACCTCTTACAAAAATGACTTGTGACTTATATTTCCAACTATAAACCTATACTTTTTCTTTCTAGATTCATAAAATAGAGTTCAATATGAAACCATAGCAATTTGATTCACTCAAAACGAATTTAAAATGGAGAAGTTATGGGTAAAACAAGATTGGATATTTTTTTATTTTTGTAGCTACGGGAAATATTAACAATTCTATACAAATCATATCCTAGCTAACTTATATGCAAATGTTTTGACATATCATATCGACCCATGTATATATATTTTTTGGAACAACCATAGACACTCTATATGCAGTAATATTGAAGTTAGCTATACAGGGTTGAGGTTGATTCCAAAAATATATATATATACTTTGAGTTGTGATCTAGCCTGAGACGTGTATACAGTGGGTCGTGGATTGATTCAAGATAATATATATCGATTTATTTCTGTACATCTAATTGTGGACAACTAGTTGTAGGTTACTAACGAGGACAGCTGAATTAATAAACTTAAAACATCAAAATATATTAAAAGTGTTGTAAATATATTTTGAACATACTTTGATATATATGTACATATTTGTTATAGGTTCGTGAATCGACCAGTGGCCAAGTCTTACTTTTCGAAGAAGTAAAAATCTGTGAAAGTGAGTTATAGTCCCACTTTTAAAATCGACTATTTTTCGGATGAGAATACATGCAGGTTTTATAAATGATTTACAAAATAGACACTAGTACGTGAAACTACATTCTATGGTTGAATTATCGAAATCGAATATGGCCCTTTTTATTAAGTTTGGTAATCTAAGAATTAGGGAACAGACACCCTAATTGACACGAATCCTAAAGATAGATCTATTGGGCCTAACAAACCCCATCCAAAGTACCGGATGCTTTAGTACTTTGAAATAAATATCATATCTGAAGGGTGTCCCGGAATGATGTGGATATTCTTATATATGCATCTTGTTAATGTCGGCTACCAGGTGTTCACCATATGAATGATTTTTATCTCTATGTATGGGATGTATATTGAAATATGAAATCTTGTGGTCTATTGTTACGATTTGATATATATAGGTTAAACCTATAACTCACCAACATTTTTGTTGACGTTTTAAGCATGTTTATTCTCAGGTGATTATTAAGAGCTTCCGATGTCGCATACCTAAATAAGGACAAGATTTGGAGTCCATGCTTGTATGATATTGTGTAAAAACTGCATTCAAGAAACTTATTTCATTGTAACATATTTGTATTGTAAACCATTATGTAATAGTCGTGTGTAAACAGGATATTTTAGATTATCATTAATTGATAATCTACGTAAAGCTTTTTAAACCTTTATTGATGAATTAAAGGTTATGGTTTGTTTTAAAATGAATGCAGTCTTTGAAAAACGTCTCATATAGAGGTCAAAACCTCGCAACGAAATCAATTAATATGGAACGTGTTTAATCAATAAGAACGGGACATTTCAGTTGGTATCCGAGCGTTGGTCTTAGAGAACCAGAATTTTGCATTTGTGTGTCTTATCGAGTTTGTTAGGATGCATTAGTGAGTCTGGACTTCGACCGTGTTTACTTGAAAAATGATTGCTTAACAAATTTTGTTGGAAACTATATATTTTTAACATGTGAATATTATGTGATATATTAATCTCTTAACGTGTTTGATATTATGTGATAGATGTCTACCTCTAGAACAAGTCCCATTGACTCACCTAATAATAATAAAGAGTCAAATGTAAATTGAAATGATTCGTGGACTGATTCACAAGTTCCCGAAAAGGAACCGAAAGAAGAATCGGAACCGGAAGAAGAATCGGAACCGGAAGAAGAAATAGAACCAGTGGGGGAAATAATAAAATGGTTAAGTAGAAGAAAATCCTCAACCAACCGACCAAAGTTAATTATGGTCAATGGTGTTTCCGCCAAGGAAGCAAAGTATTGGGAGGATTACCAATTCTCCGATGAATCGGATCCCGACAAAGATTCCGATGATGTTATAGAAATTACCCTAACACAATTTAATAAGGCAACAGAGAACAATAAGGGAAAGGGCATAAAAATAGAGAAATTTGATTCCAAACCCGATGAACTTTATATATATCGTCAACACCCGTATTTCTTAAGTTGTGACAATAACCCGGGAACCTCTAAACCACCAGGTTTTTCTAAACCAATGTGGAAAACGACGGCTCGTATTATGGGAACATCATATATTCCTAGAAACTTGGCAAGACGAACCAAAACCGAAGAAGAAGAAATGATCGAGTCGGAATAAGATAGTTGTATTCGTGTGGTGTAATATATGTAATATAGTGTGCTTATGCTTTATGATATATGTAAAAATTCTTGTATTAATAAGTATTTTTTTATGAATCTAACTCTTGTCTATTTTACAGTATAAAAACACAAAATGGATAGACAACCCAATATTTTAAGAGACCTACCCGGAGACATGATTGATGAAATCTTGTCTAGAGTCAGTCAGAATTCCTCGGCACAACTATTTAAGGCGAGATCAGTTTGTAAGACATTCGAAGAACGTTCCAAGAATGCCTTGGTTTATAAAAGGCTTTCGTTCGAAAGATGGGGGATATCACATTGGGAAATCCATAAGTTACGATGTGTTTACTTTGACACATATATTGCGGGGAACCAAAATGCTAGTTTACGCAACGGGTTAAGAAATTATTTTGACTCAATATGTCCGAATATAGGACTTCGTGATTTAGAAAAAGTGGCTAACATGCAACATAAAGAAGCATGTTATGCTTAAGGGTTAGTAATGTTCGCTTCTCACCAAAGTGAGAATAAGAACATCGGGCTACAACTAAACAAGACGTTCCCACAAGTGACGGAGTCGGTAATTGGGGTAAGAAATGAGGTTTTTAGGTTATTACGAGACTGTTGGTCATTACGTAACCATCATCCTTTCGACGACATTACCACACATTGTCTTACTATCGGTCACAACGGTTATGTTCCACAAAACCAAGGATGGGAAGTGGTGTTAGTAAAACCAGAATGCATGACTTGTTTCTGGACGTATGAATTATGTGTCTTTATTGCCTTTGCTGAACGCCTTATTTATTAACTAGAATTATCTTCGCAACTACTTTGTATCAAAGTTTTATGTGCTATATTTCATGCTATATGTAAAATAGCGGTATTGTAAGTTTGCAAGTTATTGTATAAAGGTTTGAATATGATATATTTTTTTTTGTGATTAGTTTTTCATATAGAATTGTAGTAGTTGAATTGTATATTAGCTACTAAGTATGAACTTAACGGGTAGATACTACCCGAATTTAAACTTATAAAACGCTAATATGAAGAAAGAGCTTTTATAAATAAGTTCATATTACGCTACGAAATACTCTTGACTACTCTTGATATTCTATATGATTAACTCATTTCATTTGACTATTTTGAAGGAAATGGCATCGACTACTCGACACACCTTGAATATGAGCGAAGAGAAATTTCGTGCCTTTCTTGCTTCAAACATAGCCGTAGTACAGGCCGCGCTACATACCAACAATAACTCTGAATCTAGCAATATAGCTAACGGCGCAAGAAATCGTGTAGGATGCTCCTACAAGGAATTCACTGCCTGCAAACCTTCAGAATTTGATGGGACCGAAGGACTAATCGGATTGAAACGGTGGACCGAGAAAGTTGAATCGGTCTTTTCCATAAGTAAGTGTGCTGAAGGAGAAAAAGTGAAGTACGCTACGCATACCTTCACAGGTATTGCGTTAACATGGTGGAATACCTATCTAGAGCAAGTGGGACAAGATGCTGCTTACGCGCTACCGTGGTCAGCATTGAAGCACTTGATGAACGAGAAGTATCGTCCTAGAACCGAGGTCAATAAGCTCAATTCTGAACTTAGAGGGGTACGAACACAGGGATTCGATATTACTTCGTACGAAAGATGATTCACAGAATTGTGCCTATTGTGTCCGAGAGCGTTCGAAGATGAGGAAGAGAAGATCGACGTGTTTGTGAAAGGGTTACCGGAGAGAATCCAAGAAGATATAAGTTCACACGAGCCTGCCTCCATACAAAAGGCATGTAGAATGGCTCACAAACTAGTGAACCAGATTGAGGGAAGAATTAAAGAACAGGCGGCTAAAGAGGCCAACGTGAAGCTAGTCAAGAGAAAGTGGGAGGAAAACGATGATAAGAGTCACCAAAACAACAACAACTATCCCAACAATCGCAACATCAATCGCAACTACAACAAACGGCAAAACAACAACAACTACAACAATCATTCCAACAACAATAACAACCGCAACAACAACAACAATCAGAAGCAGCTATGCCAAAGGTGTGAAAAGTATCACTCGGGGTTCTACACCAAATTTTGCAACAAGTGTAAAAGAAATGGTCATAGCGCAGTGAAGTGTGAGGTCTACGGACTAGGGGTTAATAGAACGAAAGGAACGAATGGTGTCAGAACGAGTAATGGCGGAGCAAGAGGTGTCAGAGTAAGTTATGCCAATGTAGTTTGTTATAAATGTGGAAAACCGGGCCACATTATTAGAAATTGCCCGAACCAGGAGAACACGAATAGATAAGGCCGCGGAAGAGTTTTCAATATTAATGTGGCAGAGGCACAGGAAAACCCGGAGCTTGTTACGGGTACGTTTCTTATTGACAATAAATCTGCTTACGTTTTATTTGATTCGGGTGCGGATAGAAGCTATATGAGTAGAGATTTTTGTGCTAAATTAAGTTGTCCATTGACGCCTTTAGATAGTAAATTTTTACTCGAATTAGCAAATGGTAAATTAATTTCAGCAGATAATATATGTCGGAACCGAGAAATTAAACTGGTTACCGAAACATTTAAGATTGACTTGATACCAGTAGAGTTAGGGAGTTTTGATGTGATAATCGGTATGGACTGGTTGAAAGAAGTGAAAGCAGAGATAGTTTGTTACAAAAATGCAATTCGCATTATACGAGAAAAAGGAAAATCCTTAATGGTGTACGGAGAAAAGGGCAACACGAAGCTACATCTTATTAGTAATTTGAAGGCACAAAAACTAATAAGAAAAGGTTACTATGCTGTTCTAGCACACGTCGAGAAAGTACAAACTGAAGAAAAGAGCATCAATGATGTTCCCGTCGCAAAAGAATTTCCTGATGTATTTTCGAAAGAATTACCGGGATTACCCCCACATCTATCCGTTGAATTTCAAATAGATCTTATACCAGGAGCTGCACCAATAGCTCGTGCTCCTTACAGACTCGCACCCAGCAAGATGAAAGAACTGCAAAGTCAATTACAAGAACTTTTAGAGCGTAGTTTCATTCGACCAAGCACATCACCGTGGGGAGCTCCTGTTTTGTTTGTCAAGAAGAAAGATGGTACATTCTGGTTGTGTATCGACTACCGAGAGTTGAACAAACTTACCATCAAGAACCGCTACCCACTACCGAGAATTGATGACTTATTTGATCAACTACAAGGCTCGTCTGTTTATTCAAAGATTGACTTACGTTCCAGGTATCATCAAATGCAGGTGAAAGAAGATCATATTCCAAAGACTGCTTTCAGAACACGTTACGGTCATTACGAGTTTATGGTCATGCCGTTTGGTTTAACTAATGCACCAGCTGTGTTCATGGACCTTATGAACCGAGTGTGTGGACCATACCTTGACAAGTTTGTCATTATTTTCATTGATGACATACTTATTTACTCAAAGAATGACCAAGAACACGGTGAACATTTGAGAAAAGTGTTAGAAGTATTGAGGAATGAAGAATTATACGCTAAGTTTTCAAAGTGTGCATTTTGGTTGGAAGAAGTTCAATTCCTCGGTCACATAGTGAACAAAGAAGGTATTAAGGTGGATCCGGCAAAGATAGAAACTGTTGAAAAGTGGGAAACCCCAAAAACTCCGAAACACATACGCCAGTTTTTAGGACTAGCTGGTTACTACAGAAGGTTCATCCAAGACTTTTCTAGAATAGCAAAATCTTTGACTGCATTAACGCATAAAGGGAAGAAATTTGAATGGAAGGATGAACAAGAGAAAGCCTTTCAGTTATTGAAGAAAAAGCTAACTACGGCACCTATATTGTCATTGCCTGAAGGGAATGATGATTTTGTGATTTATTTTGACACGTCAAAGCAAGGTCTCGGTTGTGTATTAATGCAACGAACGAAGGTGATTGCTTATGGGTCTAGACAATTGAAGATTCACGAACAAAATTATACGACGCATGATTTGGAATTAGGCGCGGTTGTTTTTGCATTAAAGACTTGGAGGCACTACTTATATGGGGTCAAAAGTATTATATATACCGACCACAAAAGTCTTCAACACATATTTAATCAGAAACAACTAAATATGAGGCAGCGTAGGTGGATTGACTTGTTGAATGATTACGACTTTGAGATTCGTTACCACCCGGGGAAGGCAAATGTGGTAGCCGACGCCTTGAGCAGGAAGGACAGAGAACCCATTCGAGTAAAATCTATGGATATAATGATTCACAATAACCTTACTACTCAAATAAAGGAGGCGCAACAAGGAGTTTTAAAAGAGGGAAATTTAAAGGATGAAATACCCAAAGGATCGGAGAAGCATCTTAATATTCGGGAAGACGAAACCCGGTATAGGGCTGAAAGGATTTGGGTACCAAAATTTGGAGATATGAGAGAAATGGTACTTAGAGAAGCTCATAAAACTAGATACTCAATACATCCTGGAATGGGGAAGATGTACAAGGATCTCAAGAAACATTTTTGGTGGCCGGGTATGAAAGCCGATGTTGCTAAATATGTAGGAGAATGTTTGACATGTTCTAAGGTCAAAGCTGAGCATCAGAAACCATCAGGTCTACTTCAACAACCCGAAATCCCGAAATGGAAATGGGAAAACATTACCATGGATTTCATCACTAAATTGCCAAGGACTGCAAGTGGTTTTGATACTATTTAGGTAATAGTTGATCGTCTCACCAAATCAGCACACTTCTTTCCAATAAGAAAAGATGACAAGATGGAGAAGTTAGCATGACTGTATTTGAATGAAGTCGTCTCCAGACATGGAATACCAATCTCTATTATCTCTGATAGGGATAACAGATTTATTTCAAGATTTTGGCAGACATTACAGCAACCATTAGGAACTCGTCTAGACATGAGTACTGCCTATCATCCACAAACTGATGGGCAGAGCGAAAGGACGATACAAACGCTTGAAGACATGCTACGAGCATGTGTTATTGATTTCGGAAAAGTTAGGATCGACATCTACCGTTAGCAGAATTTTTCTACAACAACAGCTACCATTCAAGCATTGAGATGGCGCCGTTTGAAGCACTTTATGGTAGAAAGTACAGGTCTCCGATTTGTTGGAGTGAAGTGGGGGATAGACAGATTACGAGTCCGGAGATAATACAAGAAACTACCGAGAAGATCATCCAAATTCAACAACGGTTGAAAACAGCCCAATGTCGACAAAAGAGCTACGCTAAATTTAAAAGAAAAGATATAGAATTTGAAATTGGAGAGATGGTCATGCTTAAAGTTGCACCTTGGAAAGGCGTTGTTCGATTTGGTAAACGAGGAAAATTAAATCCAAGGTATATCGGACCAATCAAGATTATTGATCGTGTCGGACCAGTAGCTTACCGACTTGAGTTACCTCAACAACTCGCGGCTGTACATAACACTTTCCACGTCTCGAATTTGAAGAAATGTTTTGCTAAAGTAGATCTCACTATTCCGTTAGATGAAATCCAAATCAACGAAAAACTTCAATTCATCGAAGAACCCGTCGAAATAATGGATCGTGAGGTTAAAAGACTTAAGCAAAACAAGATACCAATTGTTAAGGTTCGATGGAATGCTCGTAGAGGTCCCGAGTTCACCTGGGAATGAGAAGATCAGATGAAGAAGAAATACCCACATTTATTTCCAGAAGATACGTCAACACCTCCAACTGCTTAAAATTTCGGGACGAAATTTATTTAACGGGTAGGTACTGTAGTGACCCGAACTTTTCCATGTTTATATATATATTAAATGAAATTGTTATTTACATGATTAAGTGTTTCCAACATGTTAAGCAATCAAACTTGTTAAGACTTGATTAATTGAAATAGGTTTCATATAGACAATTGACCACCCAAGTTGACCGGTGATTCACGAACGTTAAACTTGTAAAAACTATATGATGACATATATATGGTTATATATATAGTTAACATGATATTATGATAAGTAAACAAATCATTAAGTATATTAACAATGAACTACATATGTAAAAACAAGACTACTAACTTAATGATTTTCAAACGAGACATATATGTAACGATTATCGTTGTAACGACATTTAATGTATATATATCATATTAAGAGATATTTGTACATCATAATATCATGATAATATAATAATTTAAAATTTCATTTGATATTATAAACATTGGGTTAACAACATTTAACAAGATCGTTATCCTAAAGGTTTCAAAACAACACTTACATGTAACGACTAATGATGACTTAACGACTAAGTTAAAATGTATATACATGTAGTGTTTTAATATGTATTCATACACCTTTGAAAGACTTCAAGACACTTATCAAAATACTTCTACTTAACAAAAATGCTTACAATTACATCCTCGTTCAGTTTCATCAACAATTCTACTCGTATGCACCCGTATTCGTACTCGTACAATACACAGCTTTTAGATGTATGTACTATTGGTATATACACTCTAATGATCAGCTCTTAGTAGCCTATGTGAGTCACCTAACACATTTGGGAACCATCATTTGGCAACTAGCATGAAATATCTCATAAAATTACAAAAATATGAGTAATCATTCATGACTTATTTACATAAAAACAAAATTACATATCCTTTATATCTAATCCATACACCAACGACCAAAAACACCTACAAACACTTTCATTCTTCAATTTTCTTCATCTAATTGATCTCTCTCAAATTCTATCTTCAAGTTCTAAGTGTTCTTCATAAATTCTACAAGTTCTAGTTTCATAAAATCAAGAATACTTCCAAGTTTGCTAGCTTACTTCCAATCTTGTAGAGTGATCATCCAACCTCAAGAAATCTTTCTTATTTACAGTAAGATATCTTTCTAATATAAGGTAATACTCATATTCAAACTTTGATTCAATTTCTATAACTATAACAATCTTATTTCGAGTGGAAATCTTACTTGAACTTGTTTTCGTGTCATGATTCTACTTCAAGAACTTTCAAGCCATCCAAGATCCTTTGAAGCTAGATCCATTTGTCTCTTTTCCAGTAGGTTTATCCACAAAACATGAGGTAGTAATGATGTTCATAATATCATTCGATTCATACATATAAAGCTATCTTATTCGAAGGTTTAAACTTGAAATCACTAGAACATAGTTTAGTTAATTCTAAACTTGTTCGCAAACAAAAGTTAATCCTTCTAACTTGACTTTTAAAATCAACTAAATACATGATCTATATCTATATGGTATGCTAACTTAATGATTTAAAACCTGGAAACACAAAAAACACCGTAAAACTAGACATACGCCATCGTAGTAACACCGCGGGCTGTTTTGGGTTTGATAATTAAAAACTATGATAAACTTTGATTTAAAAGTTATTCTTCTGGGAAAATGATTTTTATTATGAACATGAAACTATATCCAAAACTCATGGTTAAACTCAAAGTGGAAGTATGTTTTTTTCAAAATGGTCATCAGGACGTTGTTCTTTCGACTGAAATGACTACCTCTTACAAAAACGACTTGTAACTTATATTTCTGACTATAAACCTATACTTTTTCTATTTAGATTCATAAAATAGAGTTCAATATGAAACCATAGCAATTTGATTCACTCAAAAAGGATTTAAAATGAAGAAGTTATGGGTAAAACAAGATTGGATATTTTTTTATTTTTGTAGCTACGGGAAATATTAACAATTCTATACAAATCATATCCTAGCTAACTTATATTGTATTATACATGTATTCTAATATATTATGTAATCTTGGGATACCATAGACACGTATGCAAATGTTTTGACATATCATATCGACCCATGTATATATATTATTTGGAACAACCATAGACACTCTATATGCAGTAATGTTGGAGTTAGCTATACAGGGTTGAGGTTGATTCCAAAAATATATATACTTTGAGTTGTGATCTAGCCTGAGACGTGTATACACTGGGTCGTGGATTGATTCAAGATAATATATATCGATTTATTTCTGTACATCTAACTGTGGACAACTAGTTGTAGGTTACTAACGAGGACAGCTGACTTAAGAAACTTAAAACATCAAAATGTATTAAAAGTGTTGTAAATATATTTTGAACATACTTTGATATATATGTACATATTTGTTATAGGGTCGTGAATCGACCAGTGGCCAAGTCTTACTTCCCGACGAAGTAAAAATCTGTGAAAGTGAGTTATAGTCCCACTTTTAAAATCTAATATTTTTGGGATGAGAACACATGCAGGTTTTATAAATGAATTACAAAATAGACACAAGTACATGAAACTACATTCTATGGTTGAATTATCGAAATCGAATATGCCCCTTTTTATTAAGTCTGGTAATCTAAGAATTAGGGAACAGACACCCTAATTGACGCGAATCCTAAAGATAGATCTATTTTGCCTAACAAACCCCATCCAAAGTACCGGATGCTTTAGTACTTCGAAATTTATATCATATCCGAAGGGTGTCCCGGAATGATGGGGATATTCTTATATATGCATCTTGTTAATGTCGGTTACCAAGTGTTCACCATATGAATGATTTTTTTCTCTATGTATGGGATGTATATTGAAATATGAAATCTTGTGGTCTATTGTAACGATTTGATATATATAGGTTAAACCTATAACTCACCAACATTTTTGTTGACATTTTAAGCATGTTTATTCTCAGGTGATTATTAAGAGCTTCCGCTGTCGCATACTTAAATAACGACAAGATTTGGAGTCCATGCTTGTATGATATTGTGTAAAAACTGTATTCAAGAAACTCATTTCGTTGTAACATATTTGTATCGTAAACCATTATGTAATAGTCGTGTGTAAACAGGATATTTTAGATTATCATTGATTGATAATCTACGTAAAGCTTTTTAAACCTTTATTGATGAAATAAAGGTTATGGTTTGTTTTAAAATGAATGCAGTCTTTGAAAAATATCTAATATAGAGGTCAAAACCTCGCAACGAAATCAATTAATATGGAACGTTTTTAATCAATAAGAACGGGACATTTCACTTAATATCATATTAACTCATTAAATTCATGATTTCATCTAAAGAAAATATATATGTATATATATATATTTTCATAAAGATTGTAATTAAAAGATTCTCTTGTACAAACTGTTAATGGTGAAAATATGTTAATGGGTAGGTAATACCCGAGGAATATTTATATTTCACATTAATAAGTTACACTGTACATTATTCAATTTAGAATCAGCAGTCATTAACAATACTGCTCAAATCCACACATATACGTATCTGTTCATCAAAGAATAACCATTTTCATTCCGATTCAATTTCATATACGAGTTTCTGCCGATCAAAATCCAAGTCAAGATTTGACAAGTAGCATAATGAAGAAAATAATGAAAAAAAATAAAATTGATTAGTAACCAATTAATTAACTACGTAAAATTTTAAACCTATGCTAACCAAATCCTAGCTGACTGTTCCTAGCTAACTGTTCCTATATGACTATGTTCTTATAATATACTAGTTTTGGTTGAACTATTGGACTATTGGACTACTATCATGGATAATTAAAAAGTATTAAAAGAGTAGAAAATAGTAATTACAACACATTTTGACTTAAATGATCGTAAATAAATTACATCTACTACAGTTAAATATTTCCTCAAGTTGCCACTTGATTTCAGCTTAAACCTCATTTATATCTTGACGATTACAATCTGCGTTCAAACCTTTTATGATTCTTGAAAACACCTCAATCGAGAGGATGAACCAACCGCACTTCATCTACGGGAGAAAAGATTAATGCATATAGTTATGCACCTGAAAATACTCAGAATCTGAGTAAACGTTTAACACGTATTTGTGCTAGCTTCTCTGGCGTTGTTATTACCGAAAATAACTTACAATCCTTTTCCAAAGTAGCCAATTTTGTCACAGCTCCAGCAAGTCGACTTCGACTTTTCAGTCAAATTAGCTTTATTATAACCCCGATATATATAAGTTGCCTTTCGTCATCGATACCGGGGAACCGTTTATACATCACCACATTAACAGTAAACATACCAACAACTTCATTGATCATTGACTTTCCAAAAAATCATTATATTTATCGAAACTCTATCATATACTCATCCACATCTTATAACGAGAACTGCCATACCAATTATCAAGAATCAGCAATCAGTATTTTGAAATCTCGCAGCATGTCTAATCAACAGTTATATGTATATATATAACATTTATCTCTTAGAATTATGATCTTCCATTCTGAAATTCTAAAAAGCACCCAGGCTGCGAATCAATACTCTGAATTTTAAAAAGTTGAATGAAGCAACAAAAACTGTAAACGACCTTAACAGCCAAAAGTTTGATGATAAAGAATTTTATGTTGGCAAAGCTCAGAAATGTTGGAACTGGAAAACGGATTACGCAAACCATGAAGGAGGCTCTAGAAAAATCACAAAGACTAAACTGGCCTTCGAAGAATCCAAATAATTCAGTATCTACTGAAGTCATTAATGAATACCTTGCTTCTGACTCTAAACTCTTGCGGACAAATTTTCTTCATCATCCATCGATATTAGAAATTCTAAGATATCATCGTATCTTTCTTTATTAATGTCCTCAATATTTCTGAAGATATCTTCATAAATATTCTCGTTCGATATTAATTATCTCTCCGCGCTATCTATATTATATCATTAAAGGAAAATCTTTTAGTTTCTATATTCTGTGAACCTTCGAATTTAAAATATGAATGTTTTTGAAGTAGTGTTGGGAACTGATGCATGAGTTAGTATAATATAATGACGCTTGATCAACGTGATTATATTACAGTAAGTCATGCTGAGTTTCTAATGGAACGTGATGATTCATAGATCATAACGTCATCATGTGCCATGTTACACAACTCTTACATTCTATCCAATCTATAAACATATCAAGAATATATTTCTTGATAGTTCTATCTTTTATCTTGTATTCTGGTAATTTAACCAATCAAGATCGTGCTAATACAATCTCTCTTAGAACATTAGTCATGTTCATTCGAAACTCCATACCTATGAATTCTGAATCATTATTCGCTTGACTTAAAGTCGGGAAGAGAAAACAAAAATATGAATTAAGAATGAAAGTATAGAAGATAGGAGTGTGGAAACAAAGAAACGAAGAGGATGGATTTATAGTGAAATATCTGACAGGGAAATCGGGACAGATAATCACATTTAACCGAAGAAGATCTTATTTTCTTAATTATCGAAGAATCAAATCTTATTACGAAGATTTTCTTCAAATCCCTTGAATTCCGGAAATTCAAAACGTGACTACGTCACCGGTTAAGACGAATTTGCATTTAACCATTTCATTTTTTTGATAGCTTCACTCGTACTCTCCGAGTAATCGAATTATCTTATTCATATTACCCAACAGTAATAAAATTCTATTTATCAGCTCATATGCGTCATGAAAACATACTTATTGTCATCCGTGACCATTCCACTCAAATTTTGGGACGAAATTTCTTTAACGGGTAGGTACTGTGACGACCCGAAAATTTCTGACCAAATTTAAACTTAATCTTAATATGATTTTGACACTATAAGCAAAGTCTGTTAAACTGAATCTCAAAAAATTTGAACTATGTTCATGTATACACTTGACCTTTGACTAATCCCGACGATTCATGAACAATTAGGTGTAAATAAATATGTAAATATATATGTATAAACAAATTCTATACATAAGTAATATTATATATATTGTAAATTATAAATATTAAAGATTCAATAAGTTATATAATTGATAGTAATATAATTGTAATATTAATATTATTACCATTAATTTCACTACTATTATCAATATTTGTATCACTAATATTATTATATAAAGTATATATTACATTTGATATGTACAAGTATTATTATTAATATTAGTATTATTATCATTATTAATTCTATTGTTATTATTATTATCTGTTTCATTAATATTAGATATCAAATTGTCTAAGTAATGTTATTATGATTCTTTATATATCCAATATACAGATATCTAGATATATATGAAATTTGATATAAGTTATTATATTATCAAAATTATTAATATTATTATTATTATCAACAATGTTATGATAAGTAGAATTATTATTAGGATTAATAAACATATTATTGTTACCATTTTATTATGATTGATACTAGTAAACTTATTAAAATTATCAATTTATGATTCTTAATATCACTACTATTTATAATTATTATTAATACAATTATTATTATTATTGATATTATTGTCATTATTATTATTTTTATTATTATTATTAGTATTTCGAAATATTTATTAATAATTTTATTAGTATTAGTACTTATTATTAATAACATTGTAAATATTAAAGTTTATGAATTATATATAATCAAATATATAAACAGATATATAAATACTTATAGATATATATAAAATACAGATATACATATATAAAAATACATATGCTTATATATATTTATATAAACACAACTATATACATTTATAAATAAAAACAATTACGTATTTCATCCTGAGAGAATCAAAATCAGTTTCCTATCATTATCAATCTGTAGATGATTTATTCTCTAGTACAAATCATGACTTTAAACCACAGAATGAATCCAAGAATTTGTTAGCAGTCCATCTCATCAATTATTTTCTTTGCCTGCGATAATATTTTGTGTCTTCGATTTGTTATACGTCGACTTCACTTAGCAGTATGATCAATTTCAACAAATACACCCATTAGGCAATGACTTTATATAAGTTACATACTGAAAACGCAAGAGACAGAAAAATAGAAAACTAGAAGAACCCGTTTTACCTCTCTTCTTACAACTCATCATATAGAAACTCACCGACGAACCTTTATTCTTCTTCAAGTAAATTCCGTCACCTTCACCATCTCTTTAATCATTGCTATAAACCATAAACCACTATAACATCCATACAACACCACCACCATATATTATCGTTGCTGTTTTAATTCATAAATCAAACACCCACTTGATTTTGTTCTTGACTTTGTTATGCTACAATTCGATCATAGATCATCACCACAGCCCAATTCAAACCCCATAACCAAACCCTGGAATCTATAATTAGTAATTTCGTTTGTTGCTGCCATATAGACGCCACTATACCAAACCTATCACTGTGTATTATTATGATTACCACCTTCATCGTATATTTTTTTTCTGTTTCTTTATCGACCTCGAACCATAACCAACCATCACAGTCACTCATCACCAACGAATTTCAATTGTGTATGTCTAATTACTTCAGTCGAACAAACCCACAACTACACCTGTATGATTCGTTGCCTGTTAAAAGAATATGATGCATGATTTCATGGAAGATAACAATAACGATATAAAAAGGGTGTTACCTTTTCTTCATGTAAGAATTCTTTATACGCTCCTTTTTTATTTCTTTTGGACTACAGCTAATAAAACAAATAACATGGACTTCATTCCTTCACTTGTAACCATAAAACCAATATTTAAACACCCCTTTTGAACTGCTACCGTTGACTTTTAAGTTGAAGAGATCAGATCCATATTAAATTACTCTAGCTGTTTTGAAAATCATGTATACAACACAAGCATGCGAACAAATGGATGTTTGTGGCCGACTAGTAGGACCTATATGTGTAGTGACCCGAACTTTTCCATGTTTATATATATTAATTGAGATTAATATTTACATGATTAAATGTTTCCAACATGTTAAGCAATCAAACTTGTTAAGACTTGATTAATTGAAATATGTTTCATATAGGCAATTGACCACCCAAGTTGACCGGTGATTCACGAACGTTAAAACTTGTAAAAACTATATGATGACATATATATGGATATATATATAGTTAACATGATACTATGATAAGTAAACATATCATTAAGTATATTAACAATAAACTACATATGTAAAAACAAGACTACTAACTTAATGATTTTTAAACGAGACATATATGTAACGATTATCGTTGTAAAGACATTTAATGTATATATATCATATTAAGAGATATTCATACATGATAATATCATGATAATATAATAATTTAAAATCTCATTTGATATTATAAACATTGGGTTAACAACATTTAACAAGATCGTTAACCTAAAGGTTTCAAAACAACACTTACATGTAACGACTAACGATGACTTAACGACTCAGTTAAAATGTATATACATGTAGTGTTTTAATATGTATTTATACACTTTTGAAAGACTTCAATACACTTATCAAAATACTTCTACTTAACAAAAATGCTTACAATTACATCCTCGTTCAGTTTCATCAACAATGCTACTCGTATGCACCCGTATTCGTACTCGTACAATACACAGCTTTTAAATGTATGTACTATTGGTATATACACTCAAATGATCAGCTCTTAGCAGCCCATGTGAGTCACCTAACACATGTGGGAACCATCATTTGGCAACTAGCATGAAATATCTCATAAAATTACAAAAATATGAGTAATCATTCATGACTTATTTACATGAAAACAAAATTACATATCCTTTATATCTAATCCATACACCAACGACCAAAAACACCTACAAACACTTTCATTCTTCAATTTTCTTCATCTAATTAATCTCTCTCAAGTTCTATCTTCAAGTTCTAAGTGTTCTTCATAAATTCCAAAAGTTCTAGTTTCATAAAATCAAGAATACTTTCAAGTTTGATAGCTCACTTCCAATCTTGTAAGGTGATCATCCAACCTCAAGAAATCTTTGTTTCTTACAGTAGGTTATCATTCTAATACAAGGTAATAATCATATTCAAACTTTGGTTCAATTTCTATAACTATAACAATCTTATTTCAAGTGATGATCTTACTTGAACTTGTTTTCGTGTCATGATTCTGCTTCAAGAACTTCGAGCCATCCAAGGATCCATTGAAGCTAGATCCACTTTTCTCTTTTCCAGTAGGTTTATCCAAGGAACTTAAGGTAGTAATGATATTCATAACATCATTTGATTCATACATATAAAGCTATCTTATTCGAAGGTTTAAACTTGTAATCACTAGAACATAGTTTAGTTAATTCTAAACTTGTTCGCAAATAAAAGTTAATCCTTCTAACTTGACTTTTAAAATCAACTAAACACATGTTATATATCTATATGATATGCTAACTTAATGATTTAAAATCTGGAAACACGAAAAACACCGTAAAACTGGATTTACGCCGTCGTAGTAACACCGCGGGCTGTTTTGGGTTAGTTAATTAAAAACTATGATAAACTTTGATTTAAAATTTGTTATTCTGGGAAAATGATTTTTATTATGAACATGAAACTATATCCAAAAATTATGGTTAAACTCAAAGTGGAAGTATGTTTTCTAAAATGGTCATCTAGACGTCGTTCTTTCGACTGAAATGACTACCTTTACAAAAACGACTTGTAACTTATTTTTCTGACAATAAACCTATACTTTTTCTGTTTAGATTCATAAAATAGAGTTCAATATGAAACCATAGCAATTTGATTCACTCAAAACGGATTTAAAATGAAGAAGTTATGGGTAAAACAAGATTGGATAATTTTTCTCATTTTAGCTACGTGAAAATTGGTAACAAATCTATTCCAACCATAACTTAATCAACTTGTATTGTATATTATGTAATCTTGAGATACCATAGACACGTATACAATGTTTCGACCTATCATGTCGACACATCTATATATATTTCGGAACAACCATAGACACTCTATATGTGAATGTTGGAGTTAGCTATACAGGGTTGAGGTTGATTCCAAAATATATATAGTTTGAGTTGTGATCAATACTGAGATACGTATACACTGGGTCGTGGATTGATTCAAGATAATATTTATCGATTTATTTCTGTACATCTAACTGTGAACAACTAGTTGTAGGTTACTAACGAGGACAACTGATTTAATAATCTTAAAACACCAAAATATATTAAAAGTGTTGTAAATATATTTTGAACATACTTTGATATATATGTATATATTGTTATAGGTTCGTGAATCAACCAGTGGCCAAGTCTTACTTCCCGACGAAGTAAAAATCTGTAAAAGTGAGTTATAGTCCCACTTTTAAAATCTAATATTTTTGGGATGAGAATACATGCAGGTTTTATAAATGATTTACAAAATAGACACAAGTACGTGAAACTACATTCTATGGTTGAATTATCGAAATCGAATATGCCCCTTTTTATTAAGTCTGGTAATCTAAGAATTAGGGAACAGACACCCTAATTGACGCGAATCCTAAAGATAGATCTATTGGGCCTAACAAACCCCATCCAAAGTACCGGATGCTTTAGTACTTCGAAATTTATATCATATCCGAAGGGTGTCCCGGAATGATGGGGATATTCTTATATATGCATCTTGTTAATGTCGGTTACCAGGTGTTCACCATATGAATGATTTTTATCTCTATGTATGGGATGTGTATTGAAATATGAAATCTTGTGGTCTATTATTATGATTTGATATATATAGGTTAAACCTATAACTCACCAACATTTTTGTTGACGTTTTAAGCATGTTTATTCTCAGGTGATTATTAAGAGCTTCCGCTGTTGCATACTTAAATAAGGACGAGATTTGGAGTCCATGCTTGTATGATATTGTGTAAAAACTGCATTCAAGAAACTTATTTTGTTGTAACATATTTGTATTGTAAACCATTATGTAATGGTCGTGTGTAAACTGGATAATTTAGATTATCATTATTTGATAATCTACGTAAAGCTTTTTAAACCTTTATTGATGAAATAAAGGTTATGGTTTGTTTTAAAATGAATGCAGTCTTTGAAAAATGTCTCATATAGAGGTCAAAACCTCGCAACGAAATCAATTAATATGGAACGTTTTTAATCAATAAGAACGGGACATTTCAGTTGGTATCCGAGCGTTGGTCTTAGAGAACCAGAAAATTTGCATTAGTGTGTCTTATCGAGTTTGTTAGGATGCATTAGTGAGTCTGGACTTCGACCGTGTTTTCTTTAAAAAATGATTGCTTAACATTTTTGTTGGAAACTATATATTTTTAACATATGAATATTATGTGATATATTAATCTCTTAACGTGTTTGACATTATGTGATTGATGTCTACCTCTAGAACAAGTCCCATTGACTCACCTAATAATAATGAAGAGTCAAATGTAAATTGGAATGATTCGTGGACTGATTCACAAGTTCCCGAAGAGGAACCGGAAGAAGAGTCGGAACCGGAAGAAGAATCGGAACCGGAAGAAGAATCGGAACCGGATAAAGAAATAGAACCGGTGGGAGAAATAATAAAACGGTTAAGTAAAAGAAAATCCTCAACCAACCGACCAAGGTTAATTATGGTCAATGGTGTTTCCGCCAAGTAAGCAAAATATTGGGAGGATTACCAATTCTCAGATGAATCGGATTCCGACGAGAATTCCGATGATGTTATAGAAATTACCCCAACTGAATTTAAAAAGGCAAAAGAAAATAATAAGGGAAAGGGCATAAAAATAGAGAAATCTAATTCCAACCCCGATGAACTTTATATGTATCGTCAACCCCCGAAGTCCTTAAGTTGTAACAATGACCCGGGAACCTCTAAACCACCAGGTTTTTCTAAACCAATGTGGACAACGACAGTTAGTGTAACGACCCGGAAATTTCCGACCAAATTTAAACCCTAATCTCTATATGTTTCCGACACGATAAGCAAAAACCCTAATGTTGAGTCTAGAAAGTTTAAAATCTATATTCGGATAATCAGTTACCCTTTAATTGTGCTCGACGATTCACGAACCTTTAAATTATAAATAGAAATGTATTAAATGATTAATAACTTATAATATTAATATATTCTATTAATATATATATTAATATTGATAATTGTATTATTAATTTAATATATAACTAATAAATATGAGATTTGATAGACATAATTTGTTATATCAATATTATAAATAATACACTCATTATTATTGATATCTGTATTGTTAATAATAATCTAATAAATAATATATAGATATAAAACTTAAATATGTAGCTTGTTATTACTAGAAAACTTATTATTTTAGAACCATTATTATTATTATTATTTTTATGAAAACAATACAACACATTATTAATAAAATATCAATACTATGATTAATATTATTAATATTAGTATAATTAGTATTAATTGTATTATTATTATGTTATTATTATAAATAATATCCAGTAGTATTATTATTTATTAATAAGAGAATTATTATTAATATACTTATACTTATTAATATTAATTATAGATACATATAGTATAAATACTGAGATATCACGAATTCTGTTTTGATTGAGCCATATGTCGATGTATATTCAGATTACAAACAAAAACAGTTGACCATTGGATTCGATTTTGGTTATTTCTTTCTCTATCTGCTTTATTTTTTTTCTCCTTATCTATCTGTCTGTTTCTATTAGTCGAATAAACCTGTTAAACCACTCCCTCTATATAACAAGCGAATTCAGTGGTAATAGATTTTATCCAACCTCGAATTATCATTTATCAATCACTTAAACCCTTTTACAGATTATTATTTAATCGAATTTTTAATAGAAACAGTCGAAGAACACACATATACTCTGTATGCGAACCTTAAATTCCAAAGCTACCTTTTCGAATTAGATTTCAAAAACCATAAATGTAGTCGATTTTGGAATCTCCTTCTCAAGCTATCTGTCAAATTTCATAGTCTAATTCATCTTATAGAGGTTTAATTTTAGAGGTCAAAGTTTTGTGACAAAAGACAAACAACGTGTTCATCACAAAAATTCGAAATTTGTGTTATGTTTAAAGCTCAACTGAGGACACAGAAAGTTTCTAGTAGTGATTTGCAACTTAATTCATGTTGAAAATATGAGCTAAAATGGTCTCTAAGTCATGAAGAAATTTCGAGTTCATCCTCGATAATAATATGCTGTTACAGCATTTTTTTTATTTTATTTAGTTCAAATCAATTTCAACCCAATTAAATGTGGTCTGTTTCAATTTAGTAATTTTAAAACGTCATTTAAATTGTATGTTTGATTGAGGGGATCTCCAGTCGACGGGTTGTAGAAGATGAAGGGGTAACAGATAAGTAAACGGGTTATAAAAATAACAAGGGAGATTAAAACATAAAAACATTGACAGATCGATGGTTAGGAAGGGTGTCGGGGTTTCGAGAGGACGGGGGTTCGAGTCCCTGGGGCTGCAGAATATATTTTTTTAGGCTAATTTCATCAAAGGTAGTCTTTATTATTATTATTATTATTATTATTATTATTATTATTATTATTATTATTATTATTATTATTATTATTATTATTAAGTATTAAAAATTATAATTATTATTAATAATTACTATGATTAGGTATTACAAACATTAGTTGTTATTATTATTATTATTATTATTGTTATTATTATTATTATTATTATTATTATTATTATTAAATTATAAGTTTTATTAAAAACTACCATTTTTATCATTATTATGGGAATTAGTATAAAAGATATCGTTAATGTTATCATTTATAAAATTACTAATACTATTATCATTATTTATACTAATATTATTATCACTTAACATATTATCATATACTAACAAACAAATGATATTTATATATAAATATACCTAATACATATAACATAACGAAATTTGATATTTTTTTATGTACAAACGTATATACGAAACATATATATATATATATATATATATATATATATATATATATATATATATATATATATACATATATTTCATAAAAAGGATTTAACTAATAAATTTATACATATATATAATTATATAACTAAGAATATTGATAAGTATACGCAAATGATATAGGTTCGTGAATCCAAGGCCAACCTTATACGTGTTCAATGATGTTATATATGTTTTTACTACAAAATACATTAGGTGAGTATATAGTCCCTTTTAAACTCTAAATATTTTTGGGCTGAGAATACATGCGTTGTTTTATAAATGATTTACGTTATGGACACAAGTGATCAAAAATAAATTCTACGTTGAGTTGTACCATGGCATATCTCTTTATACTTGGTAACTGCTAATTACGTGAGAAGCGTAAACGCGAATCTTGTTGATAGATCTATCGGGCTGACATCCCCAATCGGGCTGGACGACCAGCATTTAACGGTTGCACAGTACTTCGTTCTCGTTACTACACTTTGGTACGGTGTAGGGTTTATTTAAGAGTATGTTACTGTGACTTTTAGTTAAGTATGGTTACCAAGTGCTTAACGTCTTTTCATACACGAGGAGTGTATTATGTATAAACTTTAAATCTTGTGGTCCATGGATTATTATAACGCTGCTAGCATCAAACCTATATATCTCACCAACTTTATGTTGACATTTTAAAGCATGTTATTCTCAGGTATGAATTAAGCCTTCCGCTGTGCATATGCTCATTTTAAGGACACTATTTGGAGTCGATCATCGCGATGGGATCAAATGTTGAAGATTTCGTCCAGGTGGATAAGGACGGGTTTTTACATTTGGTATCAGAGCGTTGGTCTTAGCGAACCAGGCCTTGCATTAGTGTGTCTGACTAATAGTTGTTAGAATACATTAATGAGTCTGGACTTTGACCGTGTCTATATGTCAAAAGTTTTGCTTATCATATTTAGTCGGAAATCATCTGCTTATCATCCTTAGGAATTGCCTGCTTAGTATTCTTAAGTCTAGACACATCTTACTGCATTTAGTGCATCGATAGTGTATAGACAAAATTCGTATCCTAGCGTATCTGTTGCTATAGACATTGCCTGACAAATTTCAAAGATTCTCCGCAAATCACGGGATTTTGAGTATTATAAATACATATGTAAGTTATGTATTGAAGAATATCAAACCCAACCCCTATAATTTATCCCAAACCAAAAATTCATTCCCCGACTATACAAGATGAACTCCGCGTCCAGTTCGAATTCCTCCGACTTCGACAACTACGCTGATATGGAATTTCATTCGGGCTCCGAAGGCAGCGTCACTGGAATGGATCAACCAATTTCCCATCATCTATTCTGGATGAATTGGGGGTGGGTTCGTAGTGTACTAAATTATTGGAGACAAGAAGAAGGTGATCCCTTTCACCCACCGAATTGCCCTATTGACGACGAACCTGAAGCACTTACCGGCGAACCTGTTCGAGAAACCATTTTCTCTCTCATTTCTCGAGTATCTCGTCACGATTATATCCTATCCCATATTTCGGATCTGGTTCATTCGCTCACCCCAACCGTCAATCATCCTGGTGTACTAGCAGAAATTAACGAACTTCGCGCTCGTGTGACGGCTTTGGAGAACACGGTGCGAAGGTTACAAACATCAGCAGCAGCACCAGCAGCATAATCTGTATCATCATCATCGACGCCGACAATACTCTTAACACCCAACCGCAATCACGTCGTAAATCTCAACATCACGATCTGTATCTCGGATATCAATATCACACGCCTCAATATCATCATCTGTACTTCAAGTATAATCCTCGTTCTATACATCATTTTATATCGATTACCTTCGCTTTATGTAATGTTCTACCTCATATATCTTCGTTCGACATGGTGATTATGAAATCTCTAATGTTTTAGAGATCATGTAATCCAGTATTAACGATAAATCAAATGAGTTTAATATCTTATTGACTCATTAAATTAATGATTACATCCGATGAAAATATATATGCAGGTATATTTTCATAAAGATTGTAATAAATAAAAAAAAAAAATTCTTTCATACAAACTGTTAATGATGAAAATATTTTAACGGGTGGGTAGTGCCCGAGAAATATTCAGAATTCACATTAATAAGTTACACTGTACATTCTTCGAATCTGATTCAACGGTCAATTGCTATTCTATTTACAATCACCAATATACGTATTCGTTCACCACAGAATAACCATTTCCATTCAATTTCATATTTGGATTTTGACCTATCAGAATCCAACAAGTGGCATAATGAAGAAAACATTGGACAAAATAAAATTTGTTAGAAACACACGAATTAACTAATTGAAAATCTGTTAAGGATTACACGCTAACTGTTCCGGCTAACTGTTCCCAGCTAACTGATTAACATTTAATTTATCGCAATTTACATTCTCGCAATTTTAATTTCTGCACTGTACATACTGTCGGGACGCATGTACAACAATACGTCGGATTAATTCTGAGACAACACGTTGTATAATGGGTCATGATATATATTTATTTATTTTACGCATTTTAAATAACGGGACACGTATGCAATGTTTCGACTTATCATATCGACCCATCTATATATATATTTCGGAACAACCGTAGACACTCTATATGTGAAGGTGGGAGTTGGCTATACAGGATTGGAGTTGATTCCAAAATATATATATGGTTTGAGTTGTGATCGACACAGAGACCGGTACACGGGTCACGATACGTATTAATTAATTCGAATATTATATATTTAATTTATATATGAATTTATTGAACCATTGGACAATCGGACTATTGGACTGCTAACTTTGGACAATTAAAAATGAATTAAAATGTTGATTATAACATATGAAACTAAACTAATCTTCAAGTTTGCCACTTGATTCTATCTTAAACCTCATTCGTATCTTGACGATTACAATTCGCATTCACAACTTTTCCTGATTCTTGAAAACACCTCGATCGAAAGGTTGAACCCGCTGCACCTCGTTTACGGAAGAAAGATTTATGCATACAATGATGCACCTGAAAAATTTCCGAAACCGAAGTTATAGTTAAAACTTATCCGCGTCAAATTCCTTATCATCCATTAGCAAAAACAACCCTACAATTCCTTTTCAAAAAGCTAATTTTGTCACAGCTCCACTTCGACTTATCAGTAAAACTACTCCTATTATAACCGCGATATTTATACCTTGTCCTTTCGTCGTCGTTACCGGAGAACCTTTTACATTTCACAACATCATCAGCAGATGTATCAGTAACTCGTTATTCCTTTGGCGAAATCCGCAATTAGTATTTTGAAAATCTCATAGAAATTCTCCCAGTTTTACCGAAAACGTCTATCTCTAAGAACTTCATACCCCGAATGTGAAGCTTCTGAAAAACGTCTTGAACTATGAAGTAGTTCTTGAAATGTTAATGAAGCAGCAAAAACTGTAAACGACTTTAACAGTCAAAAGTTTAATGATGAAGTACAGTGTGTTGGTAAAACTCAGAAAAAGAGGAGGGTTGGAACTGGAAAACGGATTGAGCAAAGTACGAAGGAGGATGTAGATAAATCACAGGGACTGAACCTGCCTTCCAAGGATTTAAATGATTCAGTACCTGCTGAACCGTAGGTAAAAACCCTACTCTTTATTCTAAACCTTTCCAGATGATATTCTTCATCATCATCTTATTTTAGATATTATAAGATATCTTCATATCTTCCGTGATACATATTCTCCATACTTCTGGAGATATTTTCACAACTATTCTTATATGGGATCATTTATCTCTCCGTAAAATCTGCGTTACAACATAAAAGAAACTGTGTTAGTTTCTAAGTTCTAAAACCTTCAAGTTTAACATAGGAATGTTCTGAAGCAGTGTTGGGAACTGATGCATGAATTAGTATAATATAATGAAACTTGATCAACTTCATTATATTACAGTAAGTCATGTTAAGTTTCTAATGGAATACGATGATTCACATTACCATCATCATGTGCCATGTTACACGGCTCTTACACTCCATCCAATTTCTAAACATATTAGGAACATATCATCTTGATAGTTCTATCTTATCCAGGGTATTCTGGTAATCTGACAAATCAAAATCGTGCTATTACCATTTCTTTCTAAGAGCATTAGCTATGTTCATTCCAAATTTCATACCTACGAATTCCGGACCCTTGCTCGCTTGACTCGAGAACGGGAAGATATAAAACCCAACAACCACCCAGAATTTTACAAACCGTGTATATCAATGCAGAAAGCAATATAGAGACACGGGAGAATTAGAAACACTATAAACACAAGAGTATAGTAGAAGTAAATAGATTCTTCTGGTGGTAGATGAAAAAGAAGAACGACAGATGTGAAAATTAAGAGTATATCAAGAATCAGAATGGGATGGAGCATATTGACGAATGTTTAAAGTAAGAATTTAGGAGAAAAAGTAGAAGATGTGGGATATGGAAATAAGGAAACGAAGGGGGTAGATTTATAGTGAAATATCCGACAGAGAAATCGAAACAGATTGCCGCATTAAATCAAAGAAAATCCTGATCGCCGAAGAACCAAATCTTATTATATAAGATTTTCTTTAAATCCCATAAATTTCGAAAATCAATCCTAATCATGCCATCGGTTAAAACAATTCCATATTTACTCATTTCACTCTTTTGTGATAGCTTCGCTCGTACGCTTCACATGATCGAAATGTTTTATCTATATCTATCAATAATGATAAAACTCCGTTATTACCTCATATTCGTCATGAAAACATTCCTATTGTTATTTATGACAACCTCTACCAAATTTCGGGGACGAAATTTCTTTAACGGGTGGGTACTGTAACGACCCGGAAATTTCCGACCAAATTTAAACCCTAATCTCTATATGTTTCCGACACGATAAGCAAAAACCCTAATGTTGAGTCTAGAAAGTTTGAAATCTATATTCGGATAATCAGTTACCCTTTAATTGTGCTCGACGATTCACGAACCTTTAAATTATAAATAGAAATGTATTAAATGATTAATAACTTATAATATTAATATATTCTATTAATATATATATATATATTAATATTGATAATTGTATTATTAATTTAATATATAACTAATAAATATGAGATTTGATAGACATAATTTGTTATATCAATATTATAAATAATACACTCATTATTATTGATATCTGTATTGTTAATAATAATCTAATAAATAATATATAGATATAAAACTTAAATATGTAGCTTGTTATTACTAGAAAACTTATTATTTTAGAACCATTATTATTATTATTATTTTTATGAAAACAATACAACACATTATTAATAAAATATCAATACTATGATTAATATTATTAATATTAGTATAATTAGTATTAATTGTATTATTATTATGTTATTATTATAAATAATATCCAGTAGTATTATTATTTATTAATAAGAGAATTATTATTAATATACTTATACTTATTAATATTAATTATAGATACATATAGTATAAATACTGAGATATCACGAATTCTGTTTTGATTGAGCCATATGTCGATGTATATTCAGATTACAAACAAAAACAGTTGACCATTGGATTCGATTTTGGTTATTTCTTTCTCTATCTGCTTTATTTTTTTCTCCTTATCTATCTGTCTGTTTCTATTAGTCGAATAAACCTGTTAAACCACTCCCTCTATATAACAAGCGAATTCAGTGGTAATAGATTTTATCCAACCTCGAATTATCATTTATCAATCACTTAAACCCTTTTACAGATTATTATTTAATCGAATTTTTAATAGAAACAGTCGAAGAACACACATATACTCTGTATGCGAACCTTAAATTCCAAAGCTACCTTTTCGAATTAGATTTCAAAAACCATAAATGCAGTCGATTTTGGAATCTCCTTCTCAAGCTATCTGTCAAATTTCATAGTCTAATTCATCTTATAGAGGTTTAATTTTAGAGGTCAAAGTTTTGTGACAAAAGACAAACAACGTGTTCATCACAAAAATTCGAAATTTGTGTTATGTTTAAAGCTCAACTGAGGACACAGAAAGTTTCTAGTAGTGATTTGCAACTTAATTCATGTTGAAAATATGAGCTAAAACGGTCTCTAAGTCATAAAGAAATTTCGAGTTCATCCTCGATAATAATATGCTGTTACAGCATTTTTTTTATTTTATTTAGTTCAAATCAATTTCAACCCAATTAAATGTGGTCTGTTTCAATTTAGTAATTTTAAAACGTCATTTAAATTGTATGTTTGATTGAGGGGATCTCCAGTCGACGGGTTGTAGAAGATGAAGGGGTAACAGATAAGTAAACGGGTTATAAAAATAACAAGGGAGATTAAAACATAAAAACATTGACAGATCGATGGTTAGGAAGGGTGTCGGGGTTTCGAGAGGACGGGGGTTCGAGTCCCTGGGGCTGCAGAATATATTTTTTTAGGCTAATTTCATCAAAGGTAGTCTTTATTATTATTATTATTATTATTATTATTATTATTATTATTATTATTATTATTATTATTATTATTATTATTATTATTATTATTATTAAGTATTAAAAATTATAATTATTATTAATAATTACTATGATTAGGTATTACAAACATTAGTTGTTATTATTATTATTATTATTATTGTTATTATTATTATTATTATTATTATTATTATTATTAAATTATAAGTTTTATTAAAAACTACCATTTTTATCATTATTATGGGAATTAGTATAAAAGATATCGTTAATGTTATCATTTATAAAATTACTAATACTATTATCATTATTTATACTAATATTATTATCACTTAACATATTATCATATACTAACAAACAAATGATATTTATATATAAATATACCTAATACATATAACATAACGAAATTTGATATTTTTTTATGTACAAACGAATATACGAAACATATATATATATATATATATATATATATATATATATATATATATACATATATTTCATAAAAAGGATTTAACTAATAAATTTATACATATATATAATTATATAACTAAGAATATTGATAAGTATACGCAAATGATATAGGTTCGTGAATCCAAGGCCAACCTTATACGTGTTCAATGATGTTATATGTATTTTTACTACAAAATACATTAGGTGAGTATATAGTCCCTTTTAAACTCTAAATATTTTTGGGCTGAGAATACATGCGTTGTTTTATAAATGATTTACGTTATGGACACAAGTGATCAAAAATAAATTCTACGTTGAGTTGTACCATGGCATATCTCTTTATACTTGGTAACTGCTAATTACGTAAGAAGCGTAAACGCGAATCCTGTTGATAGATCTATCGGGCTGACATCCCCAACCGGGCTGGACGACCAGCATTTAACGGTTGCACAGTACTTCGTTCTCGTTACTACACTTTGGTACGGTGTAGGGTTTATTTAAGAGTATGTTGCTGTGACTTTTAGTTAAGTATGGTTACCAAATGCTCAACGTCTTTTCATACACGAGGAGTGTATTATGTATAAACTTTAAATCTTGTGGTCCATGGATTATTATAACGCTGCTAGCATCAAACCTATATATCTCACCAACTTTATGTTGACATTTTAAAGCATGTTATTCTCAGGTATGAATTAAGCCTTCCGCTGTGCATATGCTCATTTTAAGGACACTATTTGGAGTCGATCATCGCGATGGGATCAAATGTTGAAGATTTCGTCCAGGTGGATAAGGACGGGTTTTTACAGTTAGTATTAGGGGAACATCATATATCCCTAGAAACTTGGCAAAATGAACCAAAACCGAAGAAGAAGAAACGAGCGAGTCGGAATAAGATAGTTGTATTCGTGTGGTGTAATATATGTAATATAGTGTGCTTATGCTTTATGATATATGTAAAAATTGCTTGTATTAATAAGTATTTTTTTATGAATCTAACTCTTGTCTATTTTACAGTTTAAAAATACAAAATGGATAGATAACCCAATATTTTAAGAGACCTACCCGGAGACATGATTGATGAAATCTTGTCTAGAGTCGGTCAGAATTCCTCGGCACAACTATTTAAGGCTAGATCAGTTTGTAAGACATTCGAAGAACGTTCCAAGAATGTCTTGGTTTATAAGAGACTTTCGTTTGAAAGATGGGGGATATCACATTGGGAAACCCATAAGTTACGATGTGTTTACTTTGACGCATATATTGCGGGGAACCCAAATGCTATTTTACGCAACGGGTTAAGAAATTATTTTGACTCAATATATCCGAATATTGGACTTCGTGATTTAGAAAAAGCGGCTAACATGCAACATAAAGAAGCATGTTATGCTTACGGATTAGTAATGTTCGCTTCTCACCAAAGTGAGAACAAGAACATCGGGCTACAACTATTAAACAAAACGTTTCCACAAGTGACGGAGTCGGTAATTGGGGTAAGAAATGAGGTTTTTAGATTGTTACGGGACTGTTGGACATTACGTAACCCTCGTCCCTTTGACGACGTTACAACACGCTGTCTTATCAACGGCCATAACGGTTATGTTCCACAAGACCAAGGATGGGAAGTAGTCCTAGTAAAACCAGAATGCATGACTTGTTTCTGGACGTATGAATTACGTGTCTTTATTGCCTTTGCTGAACGACTTGTGTACTAGCTAGAATTATCTTCACAACTATCTTGTATCAAAGTTATTGTGTGCTATATTTCATGCTTTATGTAAAATAAGCGGTATTGTAAGTTTGTAAAATATTGTGTAAAAGTTTGAACGTGAAATATTATTATAATCAGTTTTTCATATAGAATTGTAGTAGTTGAATTGTATATTAGCTACTAAGTATGAACTTAACGGGTAAGTACTACCCGAATTTAAACTTATAAAACGCTAATATGAAGAAAAAGCTTTTATAAATGAGTTCATATTATGCTACGAAATACTATTAACTACTCTTAATATTCTGTATGATTAACTTGTTCCATTTGACTATTTTGAAGGAAATGGCACCGACTACTCGACACACTGTGAATATGAATGAAGAGGAATTCCGTACTTTTCTAGCTTCAAACATAGCCGCAGTACAAGCTGCGCTACATACCAACAATAACCTTGGATCTAGCAGTATAGGAAATCGTGTAGGATGCACCTACAAAGAATTCACTGCCTGCAAACCTTTGGAATTTGATGGAACCGAAGGACCGATCGGATTGAAATGGTGGACCGAGAAGGTCGAATCGGTGTTTGCCATAAGTAAGTGTACTGAAGAGGACAAAGTGAAGTACGCTACGCATACCTTCACAGGTTCTGCGTTAACATGGTGGAATACCTATCTAGAGCAAGTGGGACAAGACGATGCGTACGCACTACCGTGGTCAGCATTCAAGCACTTGATGAACGAGAAGTACCGTCCCAGAACCGAGGTCAATAAGCTCAAGACATAACTTAGAGGGTTACGAACCCAAGGATTTGATATTACCACGTACGAAAGACGATTCACAGAATTGTGCCTATTGTGTCCGGGAGCATTCGAAGATGAGGAAGAGAAGATCGACGCGTTTGTGAAAGGATTACCGGAAAGAATCCAAGAAGATATAAGTTCACACGAGCCCGCCTCTATACAACATGCATGTAGAATGGCTCACAAACTAGTGAACCAGATTGAAGAAAGAATTAAAGAACAGACTGCTGAAGAGGCCAATGTGAAGCAAGTCAAAAGAAAGTGGGAGGAAAACGGTGATAAGAATCACCAATACAACAACAACAGCAATTACAACAATAATCGCAACAATTATCCCAACAATCGCAACATCAATCGCAACTACAACAAATGGCCCAACAACAACAACAACAACAACAACAACAACAACAGCAACTACAACAATCATCCCAACAACAATAATAACCGCAACAACAACAACAATCAGAAGCAGCTATGCCAAAGGTGTGAAAAGTATCACTCGGGGTTCTGCACCAAATTTTGCAACAAGTGTAAAAGAAATGGTCATAGCGCGGCGAAGTGTGAGGTCTACGGACCAGGGGTTAATAGAACGAAAGGAACAAATGGTGTCGGAACGAGTAATGGCGGAGCAAGTAGTGTCGGAGCAAGTTATGCCAATGTAGTTTATTATAAATGTGGAAAACCGGGCCACATTATTAGAAATTGCCCGAACCAGGAGAACACGAATGGACAAGGCCGCGGAAGAGTTTTCAATATTAATGCGGCAGAGGCACATGAAGACCCGGAGCTTGTTACGGGTACGTTTCTTATTGACAATAAATCTGCTTACATTTTATTTGATTCGGGTGCGGATAGAAGCTATATGAGTAGAGATTTTTGTGCTAAATTAAGTTGTCCATTGACGCCTTTGGATAGTAAATTTTTACTCGAATTAGCAAATGGTAAATTAATTTGAGCAGATAATATATGTCGGAATCGAGAAATTAAACTGGTTAGCGAAACATTTAAGATTGACTTGATACCAGTAGAGTTAGGGAGTTTTGATGTGATAATCGGTATGGACTGGTTGAAAGAAGTGAAAGCAGAGATCGTTTGTTACAAAAATGCAATTCGCATTACACGAGAAAAAGGAAAACCCTTAATGGTGTACGGAGAAAAGGGCAACACGAAGCTACATCTTATTACTAATTTGAAGGCACAAAAACTAATAAGAAAAGGTTGCTATGCTGTTCTAGCACACATCGAGAAAGTACAAACTGAAGAAAAGAGCATCAATGATGTTCCCATTGCAAAAGAATTTCCCGATGTATTTCCGAAAGAATTACCGGGATTACCCCCACATCGATCCGTTGAATTTCAAATAGATCTTGTACCAGGAGCTGCACCAATAGCTCGTGCTCCTTACAGACTCGAACCCAGCGAGATGAAAGAACTGCAAAGCCAATTACAAGAACTTTTAGAGCGTGGTTTCATTCGACCAAGCACATCACCGTGGGGAGCTCCTGTTTTGTTTGTCAAGAAGAAAGATGGTACATTCAGGTTGTGTATCGACTACCGAGAGTTGAACAAACTTACCATCAAGAACCGCTACCCACTACCGAGAATCGACGACTTATTTGATCAACTACAAGGCTCATCTGTTTATTCAAAGATTGACTTACGTTCCGGGTATCATCAAATGCAGGTGAAAGAAGATGATATTCCAAAGACTGCTTTCAGAACACGTTACGGTCATTACGAGTTTATGGTCATGCCGTTTGGTTTAACTAATGCACCAGCTGTGTTCATGGACCTTATGAACCGAGTGTGTGGACCATACCTTGACAAGTTTGTCATTGTTTTCATTGATGACATACTTATTTACTCAAAGAATGACCAAGAACACGGTGAACATTTGAGAAAGGTGTTAGAAGTATTGAGGAAGGAAGAATTGTACGCTAAGTTTTCAAAGTGTGCTTTTTGGTTGGAAGAAGTTCAATTCCTCGGTCACATAGTGAACAAAGAAGGTATTAAGGTGGATCCGGCAAAGATAGAAACTGTTGAAAAGTGGGAAACCCCGAAAACTCCGAAACACATACGCCAGTTTTTAGGACTAGCTGGTTACTACAGAAGGTTCATCCAAGACTTTTCCAGAATAGCAAAACCCTTGACTGCATTAACGCATAAAGGAAAGAAATTTGAATGGAATGATGAACAAGAGAAAGCGTTTCAGTTATTGAAGAAAAAGCTAACTACGGCACCTATATTGTCATTGCCTGAAGGGAATGATGATTTTGTGATTTATTGTGATTTTGTGATTTATTGTGATGCATAAAAGTAAGGTCTCGGTTGTGTATTAATGCAACGAACGAAGGTGATTGCTTATGCGTCTAGACAATTGAAGATTCACGAGCAAAATTATACGACGCATGATTTGGAATTAGGCGCGGTTGTTTTTGCATTAAAGACTTGGAGGCACTACTTATATGGGGTCAAAAGTATTATATATACCGACCACAAAAGTCTTCAACACATATTTAATCAGAAACAACTGAATATGAGGCAGCGTAGGTGGATTGAATTGTTGAATGATTACGACTTTGAGATTCGTTACCACCCGGGGAGGGCAAATGTGGTAGCTGATGCCTTGAGCAGGAAGGACAGAGAACCCATTCGAGTAAAATCTATGAATATAATGATTCATAATAACCTTACTACTCAAATAAAGGAGGCGCAACAAGGAGTTTTAAAAGAGGGAAATTTAAAGGATGAAATACCCAAAGGATCGGAGAAGCATCTTAATATTCGGGAAGACGGAACCCGGTATAGGGCTGAAAGGATTTGGGTACCAAAATTTGGAGATATGAGAGAAATGGTACTTAGAGAAGCTCATAAAACCAGATACTCAATACATCCTGGAACGGGGAAGATGTACAAGGATCTCAAGAAATATTTTTGGTGGCCGGGTATGAAAGCCGATGTTGCTAAATACGTAGGAGAATGTTTGGCGTGTTCTAAGGTCAAAGCTGAGCATCAGAAACCATCAGGTCTACTTCAACAACCCGAAATTCTGGAATGGAAATGGGAAAACATTACCATGGATTTCATCACTAAATTGCCAAGGACTGCAAGTGGTTTTGATACTATTTGGGTAATAGTTGATCGTCTCACCAAATCAGCACACTTCCTGCCAATAAGAGAAGATGACAAGATGGAGAAGTTAGCACGACTGTATTTGAAGGAAGTCATCTCCAGACATGGAATACCAATCTCTATTATCTCTGATAGGGATGGCAGATTTATTTCAAGATTCTGGCAGACATTACAGCAAGCATTAGGAACTCGTCTAGATATGAGTACTGCCTATCATCCACAAACTGATGGGCAGAGTGAAAGGACGATACAAACGCTTGAAGACATGCTACGAGCATGTGTTATTGATTTCGGAAACAGTTGGGATCGACATCTACCGTTAGCAGAATTTTCCTACAACAACAGCTACCATTCAAACATTGAGATGGCGCCGTTTGAAGCACTTTATGGTAGAAAGTGCAGGTCTTCGATTTGTTGGAGTGAAGTGGGGGATAGACAGATTACGGGTCCGGAGATTATACAAGAAACTACCGAGAAGATCATCCAAATTCAACAATGGTTGAAAACCGCCCAAAGTCGACAAAAGAGCTACGCTGACATTAAAAGAAAAGATATAGAATTTGAAATTGGAGAGATGGTCATGCTTAAAGTTGCACCTTGGAAAGGCGTTGTTCGATTTGGTAAACGAGGGAAATTAAATCCAAGGTATATTGGACCATTCAAGATTATTGATCGTGTCGGACCAGTAGCTTACCGACTTGAGTTACCTCAACAACTCGCGGCTGTACATAACACTTTCCACGTCTCGAATTTGAAAAAATGTTTTGCTAAAGAAGATCTCACTATTCCGTTAGATGAAATCCAAATCAACGAAAAACTTCAATTCATCGAAGAATCCGTCGAAATAATGGATCGTGAGGTTAAAAGACTTAAGCAAAACAAGATACCAATTGTTAAGGTTCGATGGAATGCTCGTAGAGGACCCGAGTTCACCTGGGAGCATGAAGATCAGATGAAGAAGAAATACCCGCACCTATTTCCAGAAGATTCGTCAACACCTTCAACAGCTTAAAATTTCGGGACGAAATTTATTTAATGGGTAGGTACTGTAGTGACCCGAACTTTTCCATGTTTATATATATTAATTGAGATTAATATTTACATGATTAAATGTTTCCAACATGTTAAGCAATCAAACTTGTTAAGACTTGATTAATTGAAATATGTTTCATATAGGCAATTGACCACCCAAGTTGACCGGTGATTCACGAACGTTAAAACTTATAAAAACTATATGATGACATATATATGGATATATATATAGTTAACATGATACTATGATAATTAAACATATCATTAAGTATATTAACAATAAACTACATATGTAAAAACAAGACTACTAACTTAATGATTTTTAAACGAGACATATATGTAACGATTATCGTTGTAAAGACATTTAATGTATATATATCATATTAACAGATATTCATACATGATAATATCATGATAATATAATAATTTAAAATCTCATTTGATATTATAAACATTGGGTTAACAACATTTAACAAGATCGTTAACCTAAAGGTTTCAAAACAACACTTACATGTAACGACTAACGATGACTTAACGACTCAGTTAAAATGTATATACATGTAGTGTTTTAATATGTATTTATACACTTTTGAAAGACTTCAATACACTTATCAAAATACTTCTACTTAACAAAAATGCTTACAATTACATCCTCGTTCAGTTTCATCAACAATGCTACTCGTATGCACCCGTATTCGTACTCGTACAATACACAGCTTTTAGATGTATGTACTATTGGTATATACACTCCAATGATCAGCTCTTAGCAGCCCATGTGAGTCACCTAACACATGTGGGAACCATCATTTGGCAACTAGCATGAAATATCTCATAAAATTACAAAAATATGAGTAATCATTCATGACTTATTTACATGAAAACAAAATTACATATCCTTTATATCTAATCCATACACCAACGACCAAAAACACCTACAAACACTTTCATTCTTCAATTTTCTTCATCTAATTAATCTCTCTCAAGTTCTATCTTCAAGTTCTAAGTGTTCTTCATAAATTCCAAAAGTTCTAGTTTCATAAAATCAAGAATACTTTCAAGTTTGCTAGCTAACTTCCAATCTTGTAAGTTGATCATCCAACCTCAAGAAATCTTTGTTTCTTACAGTAGGTTATCATTCTAATACAAGGTAATAATCATATTCAAACTTTGGTTCAATTTCTATAACTATAACAATCTTATTTCAAGTGATGATCTTACTTGAACTTGTTTTCGTGTCATGATTCTGCTTCAAGAACTTCGAGCCATCCAAGGATCCATTGAAGCTAGATCCACTTTTCACTTTTGCAGTAGGTTTATCCAAGGAACTTAAGGTAGTAATGATGTTCATAACATCATTTGATTCATACATATAAAGCTATCTTATTCGAAGGTTTAAACTTGTAATCACTAGAACATAGTTTAGTTAATTCTAAACTTGTTCGCAAATAAAAGTTAATCCTTCTAACTTGACTTTTAAAATCAACTAAACACATGTTATATCTCTATATGATATGCTAACTTAATGATTTAAAACCTGGAAACACGAAAAATACCGTAAAACCGGATTTACGCCGTCGTAGTAACACCGCGGGCTGTTTTGGGTTAGTTAATTAAAAACTATGATAAACTTTGATTTAAAAGTTGTTATTCTGGGAAAATGATTTTTATTATGAACATGAAACTATATCCAAAAATTATGGTTAAACTCAAAGTGGAAGTATGTTTTCTAAAATGGTCATCTAGACGTCGTTCTTTCGACTGAAATGACTACCTTTACAAAAACGACTTGTAACTTATTTTTCCGACTATAAACCTATATTTTTTCTGTTTAGATTCATAAAATAGAGTTCAATATAAAACCATAGCAATTTGATTCACTCAAAACGGATTTAAAATGAAGAAGTTATGGGTAAAACAAGATTGGATAATTTTTCTCATTTTAGCTACGTGAAAATTGGTAACAAATCTATTCCAACCATAACTTAATCAACTTGTATTGTATATTATGTAATCTTGAGATACCATAGACACGTATACAATGTTTCGACCTATCATGTCGATACATCTATATATATTTCGGAACAACCATAGACACTCTATATGTGAATGTTGGAGTTAGCTATACAGGGTTGAGGTTGATTCCAAAATATATATAGTTTGAGTTGTGATCAATACTGAGATACGTATACACTGGGTCGTGGATTGATTCAAGATAATATTTATCGATTTATTTCTGTACATCTAACTGTGGACAACTAGTTATAGGTTACTAACGAGGACAGCTGACTTAATAATCTTAAAACACCAAAATATATTAAAAGTGTTGTAAATATATTTTGAACATACTTTGATATATATGTATATATTGTTATAGGTTCATGAATCAACCAGTGGCCAAGTCTTACTTCCCGACAAAGTAAAAATCTGTGAAAGTGAGTTATAGTCCCACTTTTAAAATCTAATATTTTTGGGATGAGAATACATGCAGGTTTTATAAATGATTTACAAAATAGACACAAGTACGTGAAACTACATTCTATGGTTGAATTATTGAAATCGAATATGCCCCTTTTTATTAAGTCTGGTAATCTAAGAATTAGGGAACAGACACCCTAATTGACGCGAATCCTAAAGATAGATCTATTGGGCCTAACAAACCCCATCCAAAGTACCGGATGCTTTAGTACTTCGAAATTTATATCATATCCGAAGGGTGTCCCGGAATGATGGGGATATTCTTATATATGCATCTTGTTAATGTCGGTTACCAGGTGTTCACCATATTAATGATTTTTATCTCTATGTATGGGATGTGTATTGAAATATGAAATCTTGTGGTCTATTATTATGATTTGATATATATAGGTTAAACCTATAACTCACCAACATTTTTGTTGACGTTTTAAGCATGTTTATTCTCAGGTGATTATTAAGAGCTTTCGCTGTTGCATACTTAAATAAGGACGAGATTTGGAGTCCATGCTTGTATGATATTGTGTAAAAACTGCATTCAAGAAACTTATTTTGTTGTAACATATTTGTATTGTAAACCATTATGTAATGGTCGTGTGTAAACAGGATAATTTAGATTATCATTATTTGATAATCTACGTAAAGCTTTTTAAACCTTTATTGATGAAATAAAGGTTATGGTTTGTTTTAAAATGAATGCAGTCTTTGAAAAATGTCTCATATAGAGGTTAAAACCTCGCAACGAAATCAATTAATATGGAACGTTTTTAATCAATAAGAACGGGACATTTCAATATGGGTAACATGTGATATCGTTTTTTCCTTTTTGTGTTACATGAGGAGGATTGATGATGAAAATACGTTGTTGTTTCTACTTACCTAATTCCCTGTCGACAGGAAAACACCAACAATTAGGGCTGCTAATCGAATCTGTTTAAAAACCAAACATAACGATCCATGGGTTTATCATATTGGGCTTTCATGCTAGCAATACGAGAGAGCCTGTTTAATTTAGAGTGTTAGGGTGTAATTGGGTTTAAAAACATAGAAGGATCGATCCATATAAAACCCAACCGATTAACTGCTGGGTTCTCCTTATTTCTGTTAAACTATACTGATAATGCTAAAAACGAACATATATTTCATAGCATTATCCCTCAAGAAAGACAAGCTTTTAGTTGCCATTGTTCTATTTACAAGTGATATTCGTTTAAATAATAAAAGGTGAAGACAAAAGACAGATTCGACGAATTGAAGACGCAAATGACCAAAAACCTCAAAAGTACAAAATACAATCAAAGAGGTTCCAATTATTGATGAGAAACGTCTCAAAATTACAAAAGTACAAGATTTAAAATGCAAAGTACACGATATAAAATAGCACGCAAGGACGTTCGAAAATTCGGAACCGGGACCAGAGTCAACTCTCAACGCTCGACGCAACGGACTAAAAATTACAAGTTAACTAAGTATATAAATATAATATAATATATAATTAATTATATAAATTATATATATATATATATTATATTTTTATATTAAAACTGTCGGCAGACTAGGATCCAAACTTATGTGAGCTGGATTTACGAACTCCGCGACTCGCGGAGTTTGTATAGCAAAAATGCCGCAACTCGCGGAGCTGTCCTGGACAAAAATGCCTATAAAAGCTCGCGCATTCTGAACATTTTATATATCTTTTTCTTCTCCTCATTCATACATAATATATATATATATATTTATATTTTAATTTTAATTTTAATTTTAAATTCTAATAATAAGGATATGTTAGCGAATGTTGTAAGGGTGTAAGTCGAAATTCTGTCCGTGTAACGCTACGCTATTTTTAATCATTGTAAGTTATGTTCAACCTTTTTACATTAATGTCTCGTAGCTAAGTTATTATTATGCTTATTTAATACCGAAGTAATCATGATGTTGGGCTAATTACTAAAATTGGGTAATTGGGCTTTGTACCATAATTGGGGTTTGGACAAAAGAACGACACTTGTGGAAATTAGACTATGGACTATTAATGGGCTTTATATTTGTTTAACTAAATGATAGTTTGTTAATTTTAATATAAAGATTTACAATTGGACGTACCTATAAATAACCATATACACTCGATCGGACACGATGGGCGGGGTATTTATATGTACGAATAATCGTTCATTTAACCGGACACGGGAATGGATTAATAGTCTATGAAATTATTAAAACATGGGTGAAATTATGTACAAGGACACTTGGCATAATTGATAACAAAGTATTAAAACCTTAGGTTACACACAGTCGATATCCTAGTGTAATTATTAAACAAAGTATTAAAACCTTGTTACAGTTTAAGTCCCCAATTAATTGGAATATTTGACTTCGGGTATAAGGATAATTTGACGAGGATACTCGCACTTTATATTAATGACTGATGGACTGTTATGGACAAAAACCATATGGACATATTAAATAATCCAGGACAAAGGACAATTAACTCATGGGCATAAAACTAAAATCAACACGTCAAACATCATGATTACGGAAGTTTAAATAAGCATAATTCTTTTATTTCATATTTAATTTCCTTTATTTTATATTTAATTGCACTTCTAATTATCGTACTTTTTATTTATTGTTATTGTATTTAATTGCACTTTTAATTATCGTACTTTTTAATTATCGCAATTTTATTTTATCGGACTTTTATTTATCGCAATTTCATTATCGTTATTTACTTTACGCTTTAAATTAAGTTATATTTATTTTTAATATTTTACATTAGGTTTTAACTGCGACTAAAGTTTTAAAAATCGACAAACCGGTCATTAAACGGTAAAAACCCCCTTTTATAATAATAATATTACTTATATATATATTTGTATTTTTATAAATTAAAACTAATATAGCGTTAAACTTTGTTTAAAGATTTTTCCTGTGGAACGAACCTGACTTACTAAAAACTATACTACTGTACGATTAGGTACACTGCCTATAAGTGTTGTAGCAAGGTTTAAGTATCGTATTTAATAGTTTTTCCTAGTAAAATATAAGCTATTTCATATACACCTTTGCGCACATCAAGTATTTTTGGCGCCGCTGCCGGGGAACGCCGAAGCGAAACGCCACACAAAAAAAAAATTTTATTAAGTTTTATTTAGTTTTTGTAAAAATACATTTTTTTTAAATATCAAAAATATAAAAAATTAAAACCGAAAAAATATATATATATAAATCTATTTTTAAGATTTTTATAAAATTATAAAGTATTTCTATTTTTATTTTAGATTTTAAAACATAAGTTTTTATTTAATTTATATAAATATTTTATTTAATTATTAAAACAAAAAATATAAAACAGAAAAATATAAAAAAAAAAAATAAAAAACCGATACCTGTCGAAACTTGACCTGTCTCTTTTGAACCTGCAATCTCCGCGACTTGCGGAGGTTTTGAACTGGGTTCAACGCGACTCGCGGAGCCGCCCAGACAGGTCACACCGAAGCCCTAATTCTGCATTAATTACGTGTAATTATTATTATTTAATTAAAAACCCTAATTAGGTTTTGTTAAATAATTAATTTAGTTTTGTTTTAATTATTTTATATATTTAGTTTAATCAGTTTAATTAAATTTTAAAATTAATAGTTTTATAAAATAAATAATATAAAAATAATTTTTTTATAAAAATTGTACTTTTTGTAACTTTTAGTATATTTTTATATTTTGTACCTTTTTAATTGTTTTAGCGTAATATTTGTATTTTTATCATTCGTAGCTAGTTTTAAGTTCTAGTATTTTGCCGTAGCTTATTTTTATTTCTAGATTTTTAGGCTTTGCCGTAAAATCTCTTAAGTGCTTTTTCTTTAGACTAATATTTAGGTGCCTTAGAATTTTGCGACGCCGTTCTTCGCGCTACTTTTTTATTTTTATTTTTCGATGCCTTTTACCTATGTATCAATTATCACTCCAATTAGTAATCTCAATTTTCAATTTTAATTTTAAGTTAGTGATAATAATAAGGTTGGGTTAGTCGAGTGTTTTAAACTTTCATAGTCACTCTTTTTCTTTCTTATTTTTCGACGCCTTTTATTTTTCAACTCTTTTCTTTTTCGACCTTTTTCGACGCGCTCTTTTTCTTTCTTATTTCTCGTCATTCTAGTTTTTAGGACATAGATTTTTATTCTATTTCTTCTCTAAATTTCTTTAAATTACGAAAATTTATTTTAAGTGGTTAAATTGATAGACATCAACATTTTCTGGTTTGTAGTAATAGTTGGATTTGTACGTGGACCGGGTTACTGGAGCCAAACAGTACTCAATTATATTGAGACCAAACGAATCCTGCCCCTCTGCTGCATCTTTTGGCTATTCGAAACATGGGTAAAATCAGAAAAGTCTATTAATTGGATAACTTATATAATTTTTCTTTCCTTTTAAAAACTAATAGGATATTCAGTGAATGCACCGAGCAAGACGTTCACCACCTTTTATACGTTCACCACCTGTAACTCGATCAAGACATCTAGCAAATATTGTTGCCGTTGATTTTTCTTTAGAATCGTCATCCAGTCGACCAAGTACTCCAATTCAAATTTCCGATAATCCATTTTTTGAACTCAACCTCACAATTGAGAATCCGAAGAATATTCAGGGACAATTCATAGATCCTGAACCATTAATTTTTCCTCCGGAACCACCAATCATTCAAACAGAGATTGTTGAGGAACGAACCATTAAATCAGAATCCTCTAGTGATTCAGATTCAACAAATTCAATTATGGAAAATCTGGAACCTTTAAGTATGGAAGACCGAATGAGAGCTAAACGCACTGGCCAAGGTCACGCAATTACTCATCCAGACATTAATGCGCCAGATTATGAAATCAAAGGACAAAATCTACACATGGTGACTAATCAATGCCAATTTAGTGGTGCGCCGAAGGAAGATTCAAATGAACATCTTCGTACCTTTAATAGGATCTGCACACTATTTAAAATCCGAGAAGTTGAGGATGAACAGATATATCTCATGTTATTTCCCTGGACTTTAAAGGGAGAAGCCAAAGATTGGTTGGAATCGTTACCTGAAGGGGCGATTGATACATGGGATGTTTTAGTTGAAAATTTCTTAAACAATTCTTTCCAGCATCTAAAGCAGTAAGACTTCAAGGAGAAATTGTTACGTTCACACAGAAACCAAATGAAACTCTATATGAGGCGTGGACAAGATTTGGAAAGTTATTAAGAGGATGTCCGCAACATGGTTTAGACACCTGTCAAATAGTACAAATATTCTACCAAGGATGCGACATCACTACAAGGAAAGACATCGATATAGCGGCTGGTTGTTCTATTATGAAGAAAACCGAAACTGATGTTTATAAAATTATTGATAACACTGCTTCCCACTCACATGAGTGTCACCAAGAAAAAGATATCGTTAGATCATCTAAAGCAGCTAGAGCCGATTCTAGCCATGACTTAGATTCCATTTCCACAAAGATAGATGCTGTCGAGAGACGAATGGAAAAGATGACTAAAGATATACACTCAATACAAATTAGTTGTGAGCAGTGTGGAGGACCACATTTGACAAAAGATTGTCTCAGTATTGAACTAACAATGGAACAAAGAGAGAATATTTCATACATAAACCAAAGGCCTGGAAATAATTATCAGAATAATTATCAACCGCCAAGACCGATTTACAATCAAAACCAAAATTATAATCGAAATATTCCATACAACAACCAACAAGGTCCAAGTAATCAACAAGTATCCAACAATACTTACAACCAGCAAAGACCTAATTTTCAAAACAAACCACCACAAACCAATGATAAAAAGCTGAATTTAGAAGATATGATGACGAAGCTAGTTGAATCTCAAACGCAGTTTTTCACATCTCAGAAACAAACCAATGAACAAAATGCTCAAGCATTTAGGAATCAACAAGCTTCTATTCAAAATTTGGAACAAGAAGTGAGTAACCTAGCAAGGTTAATAGGTGAAAGAAAATCGGGAAGTCTACCTAGTGATACAAATGCTAACCCCCGGAATGAAACAGCTAAAGCCATTACCACAAGAAGTGGTACAACACTTAAACCACCTGAAATACCTGTAATTTCTGAGGACGCTATTCCTACTCCACAAGAATCACAACCTGAACAAGATAAGGAAAAAGAACCGGTAGTTGAAAAGGTTAATGAAGATAACACAGTTAAGGCTAAACCTTATGTTAATCCATACTAACTACCACTTCCTTACCCGAGTAAAATGAAAAAAGAGAAACTTGAAGCCGAGCAATCCAAATTCTTGGATATGTTTAAACAGATAAATGTAAATATTCCTTTCATTGATGTAATTTCAGGAATGCCTAGATATGCTAAATTTCTGAAAGATCTAATCTCAAATAGAAAGAAAATGGAAGAACTCTCGGCTGTTACTATGAATGCTAATTGTTCACCAGTGCTGTTGAATAAGATACCAGAAAAACTATCAGATCCAGGAAGTTTCACAATTCCATGTTTTCTGGGTAGTCTTAGTTTAATAGAAGCATTGGCAGATTTAGGTGCTAGTATAAATTTAATGCCATATTCACTATACGCTAAACTAGACCTTGGAGAATTGAAACCAATAAGATTAAGCATACAACTAGCCGATCGATCAATAAAATATCCTAGAGGGATAATGGAGAACATGCTAGTTAAAGTTGGTACTTTAGTATTTCCAGTAGATTTTGTTGTTCTGGACATGGAAGAAGATTCTCAAGTTCCTCTCATATTAGGAAGACCATTCTTAAACACGGCTAAAGCAATGATAGACGTGTTTGGTAAGAAACTGACCCTAAGTATAGAGGACGAGAGTGTTACCTTTTCAGTTGATAGAGCAATGCAACAACCGCAATCTGCAGATGATACATGTTATTATATTCAAACTATAGAATCACATGCAGAATTGTTAGAAGAATTTCCAGAATTACAAGAAACAGGAGAATGTTCTTTAGGAGAAAGAACTGAACCAATTGATGAAACTGAAATGTTAGCTACACTAATGGCTAATGGATATGAACCAACAATAGAAGAAATTCAAATGTTAAAATAAGAAGACAGATATCGATATAAATCATCGATAGAAGAACCACCGACATTAGAGTTAAAGCCACTTCCAAACCATTTGGAATACGCTTATTTACATGGTGAATCTGAATTACCTGTAATAATATCGTCTTCTCTTACTGAAAATGAAAAATCTCAACTCATTTCTGTATTAAAAGCTCATAAACCAGCCATTGCATGGAAGATTCATGATATTAAAGGAATAAGTCCTTCGTATTGCACACATAAAATCCTTATGGAAGAAGGTCATAAAACGTATGTGCAACGCCAACGAAGACTAAATCCTAATATGCAAGATGTAGTTAAGAAATAAATTATTAAACTGCTAGATGCAGGTTTAATTTATCCAATTTCTGATAGTCCATGGGTAAGCCCAGTTCAATGCGTGCCTAAGAAGGGTGGCATGACTGTCATCACAAATGAGAAAAATGAGCTTATTCCTGCTAGGACTGTTACATGATGGCGTGTATGTATTGATTATAGAAAATTAAATGACGCCACCAGAAAAGATCACTTTCCCTTACCTTTTATTGATCAAATGTTGGAAAGATTTGCCGGAAATAGTTACTATTGTTTTCTTGATGGTTTTTCTAGATATTTTCAAATTCCAATAGCACCCGAGGACCAAGAGAAAATCACATTCACGTGCCCTTATGGTACTTTTGCTTATAAACACATGCCATTTGGACTTTGCAACGCCCCTGCAACCTTTCAGAGGTGGATGATGGTAATTTTTCACGACATGATAGAAGAATGCATGGAAGTTTTCATGGATGACTTTTCAGTCTTTGGTGATACTTTTGAAACATGTCTAGCTAATCTTGAACGAATGCTTATTAGATGCGAACAATCAAATCTATTTCTTAATTGGGAGAAATACCATTTCATGGTTAAAGAAGGCATCGTTCTTGGTCATAAAATTTCAAAGGAAGGAATTGAAGTGGATAGAGCTAAAGTAGATGTAATTGCTAAACTTTCACATCCCACCAATGTTAGAGGAGTTAGGAGTTTTCTAGGGCATGCCGGTTTTTACCGACGTTTCATAAAAGCTTTTTCTAAAATTGCCACTCCTATGAATAAACTCCTAGAAAAGGATGCTCCATTCATCTTTTCAGATGAATGCATCAAATCTTTTAATATTCTTAAAGATAAACTCACTAATGCGCCGATCATGATAACTCCAAATTGGAATCTACCGTTTAAACTAATGTGCGATGCAAGTGATTTTGCAATGGGAGCCGTTTTAGGACAAAGGATTGAAAAACGATTTCAACCTATATATTATGCTAGTAAGACGTTACAAGGAGCATAAACAAATTACACAACTACTAAAAAAGAACTCCTTGCTATTGTCTTTGCTTTTGACAAATTTTGATCATATCTCATTCTAGCTAAAACGGTGGTCTATACTGACCATTCTGCTCTTAGATACCTATTTTCGAAACAAGATGCCAAACCAAGATTAATCCGTTGGATCTTACTCTTACAAGAGTTCGATATTGAAATCCGAGATAAAAGAGGAGCAGAAAATCTCGCCGCTGATCATCTTTCTCGTCTTGAAAATCCTGAATTAGAAGTTCTAAATGAATCGGCTATACAAGACAACTTTCCTGATGAATATCTATTGAAGATAGATTATAATGAAATTCCATGGTTTGCAGACTATGCAAACTACTTAGTATGTGGATTCCTTGAAAAAGGATTGTCGTACCAAAAACGAAAGAAATTCTTTAGTGATATAAAACACTATTTCTGGGAAGATCCACATCTGTTTAAAAGTTGTCCAGATGGAATAATACGCCGATGTGTATTCGGAGATGAAGCTAGTAAAATTTTAAACCATTGTCACACAGGACTAACCGGAGGGCATTATGGGCCTCAACTCGCAGCAAGAAAAGTTTATGATGCTGGATTCTATTGGCCTACAATTTACAAAGACGCACACCTTCTTTGCAAATCCTGTGATGCTTGTCAAAGGGCCGGAAAAATAAGTCAACGTGATGAAATGCCACAAAATGTCATTCAAGTATGTGAAGTATTTGACATTTGGGGTATTGACTTTATGGGTCCATTTCCAAAATCTCATAATAATTTATACATTCTCGTAGCCATTGATTATGTATCTAAATGGGCCGAAGCACAAGCACTCCCTACTACCGATGCACGAGTTGTAGTCAACTTTTTAAAACGTCTTTTTGCAAGGTTTGGAACACCGAAAGCTTTAATAAGTGATCGGGGAACTCATTTCTGTAACAATAAACTTGAGAAAGTTCTCAAAAGATATGGAGTAACTCATAAAATCTCCACTGCTTATCATCCACAAACAAGTGGACAAGTTAAAAATACCAACCGAGCTTTAAAACGTATTCTAGAGAAAACCATAGGATCAAAACCGAAGGAATGGTCCATTAAATTGGAGGATGCACTCTGGGCTTTTAGAACAGCCTACAAAACTCCAATTGGTACCACACCTTTCAGACTCGTTTATGGAAAAGCATGTCATCTTCCAGTAGAAATTGAACACAAAGCATTTTGGGCTTTGAAGACATGTAATCTTGATTTACATGAAGCTGGACGTCTACAGTTAAATCAATTAAACGAATTAGAAGAATTAAGACATGAAGCATACGAAAATTCGTTAATCTATAAGGAAAGAACGAAGAAATGGCATGATAAAAGAATCAGACGTTCAAAAGAATTTAAAGAAGGAGACAGAGTTCTTCTTTTCAATTCACGATTCAAGCTATTTCCTGGAAAATTGAAATCAAGATGGTCTGGACCATTCATAGTCAAAAGAGTTTTCACATACGGAACGATAGAATTGATAAATTCAAATGGGATTGAATTTAAGGTTAATGGTCACAGAGTTAAACATTACATAGATAGTCCGATGGAAATTGACAACGAAGTTAATCACAATTTTGAGACCACAGCTAACTAAGTGTGGGGAGAATCAAGTCTTTAAAGGATAATATGTATTTCTGTTAGAGTTAAATTTTCTGTTTTCGTGTAGTTCTCGAAAATGGAACCCGAATGGTCTTTCCCTAGCAGACCCTAAAGAACAAGTCTTCTCCCCCCATTCTGAATTTTTATTTTTTTAGGTTTTTACGAAATGAAGACTTCCTGTGAACTGAACCATGGTCTAATGCTACACGCTTTGATCACTAAACGTAATAATGACACACTTTCGAGTGAAATGGTATCAGTAATCAGAGAAAAATTGGACGAAGTAAGAAAAGAATCCAGATGCGAAAATAATAAGTTACAATTTGGTAAAGGAAAATCAAAATCCGCAGCGAAAAGAAGAGCACGACACCTTGAAAAATGTCACAAATGCGGAAAATGGTCACACGAAGGTAAATGTTCAAATAATCAAACCTATTCAAATACCGAATTTGTTACTTTATGCAGAGACGGACCGTTCATATGTTTAGAAGAAAAAACATTAAATGCTCGAGGTTACGCCTATGTAGCCATGGAGAACCAATTAGTCCGACTATCTTATGAGTGGGCTAGAGCATATCACTAAGAAATACTATCTCACAGGTAAGTCTGTACAGTTTTTATTTTTATTTTTATTTTTTTTATCCTTTTGATAATAAACGATAATTTGTTCGCTATAAAGTATTAAATTGGTATTCGATAAAATTAGGTCTTGCGACCGAAATTATTGATATCATACAAAAATTTATTACATCACTACGAAATATAACGTTTATTCTTAAGGTATAAATATCTTTAATCAATCAACCCAAAATATTTCAAAAATTCGTCATGAGTTAAATTAGGTCATGGAACCGAAATTACTTTACCGAATAGAGGGGCATATATTTTTGATAATATTTGATTAATTAAAGTGGGATAAAAGCCTAAAAGATTTTTAATTATGTTTTTAAAATTAATATATAAATCTTAAATTGATATTGTAAACTTTTTAAATCAATATATTTAAAATTGTAAATATTTGAAAAATTAATATTTTTAATATAAGTTTGTATGTATAAAAACAAAATTAAATTTAAGTTTGGTGTGAATTTTTAATAATATGAATTTTTAATTTTATGCATTTTAAATTTAAGTTTGGTGTGAATTTATAAAATAAAAATTTACTTTATTTTGCTAAGTTAAAAATATGATTTTTAAAAATTCGTCGTAAGTTGAAGACTAGGTCGTTGAACCGAAATTGCTTTGCCCGAGGGAGGGACGAGAACTTTTATTATCATTATTTTTAATCTTATTGAATTAAAGTATGTCAAAAACATAAAAAAAAAAACCCAAAATTCTTTGCTTTTAAAACCGCGCTTTAAATTGACAAATTTTAAAATTTTATCGAGGGACGGACTAGGACATCGTTCCGAAACGACCTCATCCTAAATAACAAGGGAAACAAAATTTTAAAATTAATTTATTAATATTGTTTTTATAAGTTCAGATTTTTATAAAAAAAAATAAAAAATAAAATAAAAATTGTTACTGATTTCTTGCAAATGAGGGCATTGCAAGATCTTAAGTGTGGGAAGGGGTTAAAATCTTTCGGATTTTAAAAAAAAAAATTATTTAAACACTTGGTTACCATTAAAAATACTAGTAACGCAGTAGTTGTATTAGAATCTAGTGCTCTCTGATAACAAAGAACAGCCCTAGTCTTATATACTGACTATCCACTTCTAGTAAAAAAATTTCAAAATTTTCAAACTAAATGAATTCAAAATCATGTTTATACATATTTATGAACGATGAAAACTAGGTGTTAACACCGAAATTATTGTTACCTTGGAAAGGACATAAATTGAGAAACAACCCAAAATGTTAGAATTCATTTAAGAATGGAATAGAGGAAAATAAAAAGGCAAAGAAAGGAAAATAAAAGCTAAGTGTGGGAAATATTTATCAAGTTATTCAAACATATGTCACATATTTTTATACAAATAACTGAAGATACTTTTGTTTTGGACAATTTCTAAAAAGTTTTACCCGATTTTCTGTAAGAAAGATGGATCTACACGATGACTCAATTCCATCATTAAAAGGAAGTAAAGTCTTCCAAAAAAGACACGCGCTTCTTGATTTAGGTCAGGAAGTTGTCGTCCAGACCAGCTGTAGGTTGACGAAAAATCTAGAAAAGTCATCACTAAGTGACCCGAAAAATCTAGAAAAGGAAGTAGAGGACCCGAGTTCACCTGGGAGCATGAAGATCAGATGAATAAGAAATACCCGCATCTATTTCCAGAAGATTCGTCAACACCTTCAACAGCTTAAAATTTCGGGACGAAATTTATTTAACGGGTAGGTACTGTAGTGACCCGAACTTTTCCATGTTTATATATATTAATTGAGATTGATATTTACATGATTAAATTTTTCCAACATGTTAAGCAATCAAACTTGTTAAGACTTGATTAATTGAAATATGTTTCATATAGACAATTGACCGCCCAAGTTGACCGGTGATTCACGAACGTTAAAACTTGTAAAAACTATATGATGACATATATATGGATATATATATAGTTAACATGATACTATGATAAGTAAACATATCATTAAGTATATTAACAATGAACTACATATGTAAAAACAAGACTACTAACTTAATGATTTTTAAACGAGACATATATGTAACGATTATCGTTGTAAAGACATTTAATGTATATATATCATATTAAGAGATATTCATACATGATAATATCATGATAATATAATAATTTAAAATCTCATTTGATATTATAAACATTGGGTTAACAACATTTAACAAGATCGTTAACCTAAAGGTTTCAAAACAACACTTACATGTAACGACTAACGATGACTTAACGACTCAGTTAAAATGTATATACATGTAGTGTTCTAATATGTATTTATACACTTTTGAAAGACTTCAAGACACTTATCAAAATACTTCTACTTTACAAAAATGCTTACAATTACATCCTCGTTCAGTTTCATCAACAATTCTACTCGTATGCACCCGTATTCGTACTCGTACAATACACAGCTTTTAGATGTATGTACTATTGATATATACACTCCAATGATCAGCTCTTAGCAGCCCATGTGAGTCACCTAACACATGTGGGAACCTTCATTTGGCAACTAGCATGAAATATCTCATAAAATTACAAAAATATGAGTAATCATTCATGACTTATTTACATGAAAACAAAATTACATATCCTTTATATCTAATCCATACACCAACGACCAAAAACACCTACAAACACTTTCATTCTTCAATTTTCTTCATCTAATTGATCTCTCTCAAGTTCTATCTTCAAGTTCTAAGTGTTCTTCATATATTTTACAAATTCTAGTTACAAAAAATCAAGAATACTTTCAAGTTTGCTAGCTCACTTCCAATCTTGTAAGGTGATCATCCAACCTCAAGAAATCTTTGTTTCTTACAGTAGGTTATCATTCTAATACAAGGTAATAATCATATTCAAACTTTGGTTCAATTTCTATAACTATAACAATCTTATTTCAAGTGATGATCTTACTTGAACTTGTTTTCGTGTCATGATTCTGCTTCAAGAACTTCGAGCCATCCAAGGATCCGTTGAAGCTAGATCCATTTTTCTATTTTCCAGTAGGTTTATCCAAGGAACTTAAGGTAGTAATGATGTTCATAACATCATTCGATTCATACATATAAAGCTATCTTATTCGAAGGTTTAAACTTGTAATCACTAGAACATAGTTTAGTTAATTCTAAACTTGTTCGCAAACAAAAGTTAATCCTTCTAACTTGACTTTTAAAATCAACTAAACACATGTTCTATATCTATATGATATGCTAACTTAATGATTTAAAACCTGGAAACACGAAAAACACCGTAAAACCGGATTTACGCCGTCGTAGTAACACCGCGGGCTGTTTTGGGTTAGTTAATTAAAAACTATGATAAACTTTGATTTAAAAGTTGTTATTCTGAGAAAATGATTTTTATTATGAACATGAAACTATATCCAAAAGTTATGGTTAAACTCAAAGTGGAAGTATGTTTTCTAAAATGGTCATCTAGACGTCGTTCTTTCGACTGAAATGACTACCTTTACAAAAACGACTTGTAACTTATTTTTCCGACTATAAACCTATACTTTTTCTGTTTAGATTCATAAAATAGAGTTCAATATGAAACCATAGCAATTTGATTCACTCAAAACGGATTTAAAATGAAGAAGTTATGGGTAAAACAAGATTGGATAATTTTTCTCATTTTAGCTACGTGAAAATTGGTAACAAATCTATTCCAACCATAACTTAATCAACTTGTATTGTATATTATGTAATCTTGAGATACCATAGACACGTATACAATGTTTCGACCTATCATGTCGACACATCTATATATATTTCGGAACAACCATAGACACTCTATATGTGAATGTTGGAGTTAGCTATACAGGGTTGAGGTTGATTCCAAAATATATATAGTTTGAGTTGTGATCAATACTGAGATACGTATACACTGGGTCGTGGATTGATTCAAGATAATATTTATCGATTTATTTCTGTACATCTAATTGTGGACAACTAGTTGTAGGTTACTAACGAGGACAGCTGACTTAATAAACTTAAAACATCAAAATATATTAAAAGTGTTGTAAATATATTTTGAACATACTTTGATATATATGTATATATTGTTATAGGTTCGTGAATCAACCAGTGGCCAAGTCTTACTTCCCGACGAAGTAAAAATCTGTGAAAGTGAGTTATAGTCCCACTTTTAAAATCTAATATTTTTGGGATGAGAATACATGCAGGTTTTATAAATGATTTACAAAATAGACACAAGTACGTGAAACTACATTCTATGGTTGAATTATCGAAATCGAATATGCCCCTTTTTATTAAGTCTGGTAATCTAAGAATTAGGGAACAGACACCCTAATTGACGCGAATCCTAAAGATAGATCTATCGGGCCTAACAAACCCCATCCAAAGTACCGGATGCTTTTGTACTTCGAAATTTATATCATATCCGAAGGGTGTCCCGGAATGATGGGGATATTCTTATATATGCATCTTGTTAATGTCGGTTACCAGGTGTTCACCATATGAATGATTTTTATCTCTATGTATGGGATGTGTATTGAAATATGAAATCTTGTGGTCTATTGTTACGATTTGATATATATAGGTTAAACCTATAACTCACCAACATTTTTGTTGACGTTTTAAGCATGTTTATTCTCCGGTGAATATTAAGAGCTTCCGCTGTTGCATACTAAAATAAGGACAAGATTTGGAGTCCATGTTTGTATGATATTGTGTAGAAACTGCATTCAAGAAACTGATTTCGATGTAACATATTTGTATTTTAAACCATTATGTAATGGTTGTGTGTAAACAAGATATTTTAGATTATCATTATTTGATAATCTACGTAAAGCTTTTTAAACCTTTATTTATAAAATAAAGGTTATGGTTTGTTTTAAAAATGAATGCAGTCTTTGAAAAACGTCTCATATAGAGGTCAAAACCGCGCAACGAAATCAATTAATATGGAACGTTTTTAATCAATAAGAACGGGACATTTCAGTTGGTATCCGAGCGTTGGTCTTAGAGAACCAGAATTTTGCATTAGTGTGTCTTATCGAGTTTGTTAGGATGCATTAGTGAGTCTGGACTTCGACCGTGTTTACTTGAAAAATGATTGCTTAACAAATTTTGTTGGAAACTGTATATTTTTAACATGTGAATATTATGTGATATATTAATCTCTTAACTCGTTTGATATTATGTGATAGATGTCTACCTCTAGAACAAGTCCCATTGACTCACCTAATAATAATGAAGAGTCAAATGTAAATTGGAATGATTCGTGGACTGATTCACAAGTTCCCGAAGAGGAACCGGAAGAAGAGTCGGAACCGGAAGAAGAATCGGAACCGGAAGAAGAATCGGAATCGGCTGAAGAAATAGAACCGGTGGGGGAAATAATAAAACGGTTAAGTAAAAGAAAATCCTCAACCAACCGACCAAGGTTAATTATGGTCAATGGTGTTTCCGCCAAGGAAGCAAAATATTGGGAGGATTACAAATTCTCCGATGAATCGGATTCCGACGAGAATTCCGATGATGTTATAGAAATTACCCCAACTGAATTTAAAAAGGCAAAAGAAAATAATAAGGGAAAGGGCATAAAAATAGAGAAATCTAATTTCAATCCCGATGAACTTTATATGTATCGTCAACCCCCGAAGTCCTTAAGTTGTAACAATGACCCGGGAACCTCTAAACCACCAGGTTTTTCTAAACCAATGTGGATAACGACGGCTCGTATTAGGGGAACATCATATATCCCTAGAAACTTGGAAAAACGAACCAAAACCGAAGAAGAAGAAACGAGCAAGTCGGAATAAGATAGTTGTATTCGTGTGGTGTAATATATGTAATATAGTGTGCTTATGCTTTATGATATATGTAAAAATTGCTTGTATTAATAAGTATTTTTTTTATGAATCTAACTCTTGTCTATTTTACAGTTTAAAAACACAAAATGGATAGACAACCCAATATTTTAAGAGACCTACCCGGAGACATGATTGATGAAATCTTGTCTAGAGTCGGTCAGAATTCCTCGGCACAACTATTTAAGGCGAGATCAGTTTGTAAGACATTCGAAGAACGTTCCAAGAATGTCTTGGTTTATAAGAGACTTTCGTTTGAAAGATGGGGGATATCACATTGGGAAACCCATAAGTTACGATGTGTTTACTTTGACACATATATTGCGGGGAACCCAAATGCTATTTTACGCAACGGGTTAAGAAATTATTTTGGCTCAATATATCCGAATATTGGACTTCGTGATTTAGAAAAAGCGGCTAACATGCAACATAAAGAAGCATGTTATGCTTACGGATTAGTAATGTTCGCTTCTCACCAAAGTGAGAACAAGAACATCGGGCTACAACTATTAAACAAAACATTTCCACAAGTGACGGAGTCGGTAATTGGGGTAAGAAATGAGGTTTTTAGATTGTTACGGGACTGTTGGACATTACGTAACCCTCGTCCCTTTGACGACATTACAACACGCTGTCTTATCAACGGCCATAACGGTTATGTTCCACAAGACCAAGGATGGGAAGTAGTCCAAGTAAAACCAGAATGCATGACTTGTTTCTGGACGTATGAATTACGTGTCTTTATTGCCTTTGCTGAACGACTTGTGTACTAGCTAGAATTATCTTCACAACTATCTTGTATCAAAGTTATTGTGTGCTATATTTCATGCTTTACGTAAAATAAGCGGTATTGTAAGTTTGTAAAATATTGTATAAAAGTTTGAACGCGAAATAATATTATAATCAGTTTTTCATATAGAATTGTAGTAGTTGAATTGTATATTAGCTACTAAGTATGAACTTAACGGGTAGGTACAACCCGAATTTAAACTTATAAAACGCTAATATGAAGAAAAAGCTTTTATAAATGAGTTCATATTATGCTACGAAATACTATTAACTACTCTTAATATTCTGTATGATTAACTTGTTCCATTTGACTATTTTGAAGGAAATGGCACCGACTACTCGACACACCGTGAATATGAATGAAGAGGAATTCCGTACTTTTCTAGCTTCAAACATAGCCGCAGTACAGGCTGCGCTACATACCAACAATAACCTTGGATCTGGCAGTACAGGAAATCGTGTAGGATGCACCTACAAAGAATTCACTGCCTGCAAACCTTTGGAATTTGATGGAACCGAAGGACCGATCGGATTGAAACGGTGGACCGAGAAGGTCGAATCGGTGTTTGCCATAAGTAAGTGTACTGAAGAGGACAAAGTGAAGTACGCTACGCATACCTTCACAGGTTCTGCGTTAACATGGTGGAATACCTATCTAGAGCAAGTGGGACAAGACGATGCGTACGCACTACCGTGGTCAGCATTCAAGCACTTGATGAACGAGAAGTACCGTCCCAGAACCGAGGTCAATAAGCTCAAGACAGAACTTAGAGGGTTACGAACCCAAGGATTTGATATTACCACGTACGAAAGTCGATTCACAGAATTGTGCCTATTGTGTCCGGGAGCATTCGAAGATGAGGAAGAGAAGATCGACGTGTTTGTGAAAGGATTACCGGAAAGAATCCAAGAAGATATAAGTTCACACGAGCCCGCCTCTATACAACAGGCATGTAGAATGGCTCATAAACTAGTGAACCAGATTGAAGAAAGAATTAAAGAACAGACTGCTGAAGAGGCCAATGTGAAGCAAGTCAAAAGAAAGTGGGAGGAAAACGGTGATAAGAATCACCAATACAACAACAGCAGCAATTACAACAATAATCGCAACAGGTATCCCAACAATCGCAACATCAATCGCAACTACAACAAACGGCCCAACAACAACAACAACAACAACAACAACAACAGCAACAACAACAACAACAACAACAGCAACTACAACAATCATCCCAACAACAATAATAACCGCAACAACAACAACAATCAGAAGCAGCTATGCCAAAGGTGTGAAAAGTATCACTCGGGGTTCTGCATCAAATTTTGCAACAAGTGTAAAAGAAATGGTCATAGCGCGGCGAAGTATGAGGTCTACGGACCAGGGGTTAATAGAACGAAAAGAACAAATGGTGTCGGAACGAGTAATGGGGGAGCAAGTAGTGTCGGAGCAAGTTATGCCAATGTAGTTTGTTATAAATGTGGAAAACCGGGCCACATTATTAGAAATTGCCCGAACCAGGAGAACACGAATGGACAAGGCCGCGGAAGAGTTTTCAATATTAATGCGGCAGAGGCACAGGAAGACCCGGAGCTTGTTACGGGTACGTTTCTTATTGACAATAAATCTGCTTATGTTTTATTTGATTCGGGTGCGGATAGACGCTATATGAGTAGAGATTTTTGTGCTAAATTAAGTTGTCCATTGACGCCTTTGGATAGTAAATTTTTACTCGAATTAGCAAATGGTAAATTAATTTCAGCAGATAATATATGTCGGAATCGAGAAATTAAACTGGTTAACGAAACATTTAAGATTGATTTGATACCAGTAGAGTTAGGGAGTTTTGATGTGATAATCGGTATGGACTGGTTGAAAGAAGTGAAAGCAGAGATCGTTTGTTACAAAAATGCAATTCGCATTATACGAGAAAAAGGAAAACCCTTAATGGTGTACGGAGAAAAGGGCAACACGAAGCTACATCTTATTAGTAATTTGAAGGCACAAAAACTAATAAGAAAAGGTTGCTATGCTGTTCTAGCACACGTCGAGAAAGTACAAACTGAAGAAAAGAGCATCAATGATGTTCCCATTGCAAAAGAATTTCCCGATGTATTTCTGAAAGAATTACCGGGATTACCCCCACATCGATCCGTTGAATTTCAAATAGATCTTGTACCAGGAGCTGCACCAATAGCTCGTGCTCCTTACAGACTCGCACCCAACGAGATGAAAGAACTGCAAAGCCAATTACAAGAACTTTTAGAGCGTGGTTTCATTCGACCAAGCACATCACCGTTGGGAGCTCCTGTTTTGTTTGTCAAGAAGAAAGAGGGTACATTCAGGTAGTGTATCGACTACCGAGAGTTGAACAAACTTACCATCAAGAACCGCTACCCACTACCGAGAATCGACGACTTATTTGATCAACTACAAGGCTCGTCTGTTTATTCAAAGATTGACTTACGTTCCGGGTATCATCAAATGCGGGTGAAAGAAGATGATATTCCAAAGACTGCTTTCAGAACACGTTACGGTCATTACGAGTTTATGGTCATGCCGTTTGGTTTAACTAATGCACCAGCTGTGTTCATGGACCTTATGAACCGAGTGTGTGGACCATACCTTGACAAGTTTGTCATTGTTTTCATTGATGACATACTTATTTACTCAAAGAATGACCAAGAACACGGTGAACATTTGAGAAAGGTGTTAGAAGTATTGAGGAAGGAAGAATTGTACGCTAAGTTTTCAAAGTGTGCATTTTAGTTGGAAGAAGTTCAATTCCTCGGTCACATAGTGAACAAAGAAGGTATTAAGGTGGATCCGGCAAAGATAGAAACTGTTGAAAAGTGGGAAACCCCGAAAACTCCGAAACACATACGCCAGTTTTTAGGACTAGCTGGTTACTACAGAAGGTTCATCCAAGACTTTTCCAGAATAGCAAAACCCTTGACTGCATTAACGCATAAAGGGAAGAAATTTGAATGGAATGATGAACAAGAGAAAGCGTTTCAGTTATTGAAGAAAAAGCTAACTACGGCACCTATATTGTCATTGCCTGAAGGGAATGATGATTTTGTGATTTATTGTGACGCATCAAAGCAAGGTCTCGGTTGTGTATTAATGCAACGAACGAAGGTAATTGCTTATGCGTCTAGACAATTGAAGATTCACGAACAAAATTATACGATGCATGATTTGGAATTAGGCGCGGTTGTTTTTGCATTAAAGACTTGGAGGCACTACTTATATGGGGTCAAAAGTATTATATATACCGACCACAAAAGTCTTCAACACATATTTAATCAGAAACAACTGAATATGAGGCAGCGTAGGTGGATTGAATTGTTGAATGATTACGACTTTGAGATTCGTTACCACCCGGGGAAGGCAAATGTGGTAGCCGATGCCTTGAGCAGGAAGGACAGAGAACCCATTCGAGTAAAATCTATGAATATAATGATTCATAATAACCTTACTACTCAAATAAAGGAGGCGCAACAAGGAGTTTTAAAAGAAGGAAATTTAAAGGATGAAATACCTAAAGGATCGGAGAAACATCTTAATATTCGGGAAGATGGAACCCGGTATAGGGCTGAAAGGATTTGGGTACCAAAATTTGGAGATATGAGAGAAATGGTACTTAGAGAAGCTCATAAAAGCAGATACTCAATACATCCTGGAACGGGGAAGATGTACAAGGATCTCAAGAAACATTTTTGGTGGCCGGGTATGAAAGCCGATGTTGCTAAATACGTAGGAGAATGTTTGACGTGTTCTAAGGTCAAAGCTGAGCATCAGAAACCATCAGGTCTACTTCAACAACCCAAAATCCCGGAATGGAAATGGGAAAACATTACCATGGATTTCATCACTAAATTGCCAAGGACTGCAAGTGGTTTTGATACTATTTGGGTAATAGTTGATCGTCTCACCAAATCAGCACACTTCTTGCCAATAAGAGAAGATGACAAGATGGAGAAGTTAGCATGAATGTATTTGAAGGAAGTCATCTCCAGACATAGAATACCAATCTCTATTATCTCTGATAGGGATGGCAGATTTATTTCAAGATTCTGGCAGACATTACAGCAAGCATTAGGAACTCATCTAGACATGAGTACTGCCTATCATCCACAAACTGATGGGCAGAGCGAAAGGATGATACAAACGCTTGAAGACATGCTACGAGCATGTGTTATTGATTTTGGAAATAGTTGGGATCGACATCTACCATTAGCAGAATTTTCCTACAACAACAGCTACCATTCAAGCATTGAGATGATGCCGTTTGAAGCACTTTATGGTAGAAAGTGCAGGTCTCCGATTTGTTGGAGTGAAGTGGGGGATAGACAGATTACGGGTCCAGAGATTATACAAGAAACTACCGAGAAGATCATCCAAATTCAACAACGGTTGAAAACCGCCCAAAGTCGACAAAAGAGCTACGCTGACATTAAAAGAAAAGATATAGAATTTGAAATTGGAGAGATGGTCATGCTTAAAGTTGCACCTTGGAAAGGCGTTGTTCGATTTGGTAAACGAGGGAAATTAAATCCAAGGTATATTGGACCATTCAAGATTATTGATCGTGTCGGACCAGTAGCTTACCGACTTGAGTTACCTCAACAACTCGCGGCTGTACATAACACTTTCCACGTCTCGAATTTGAAGAAATGTTTTGCTAAAGAAGATCTCACTATTCCGTTAGATGAAATCCAAATCAACGAAAAACTTCAATTCATCGAAGAACCCGTCGAAATAATGGATCATGAGGTTAAAAGACTTAAGCAAAACAAGATACCAATTGTTAAGGTTCGATGGAATGCTCGTAGAGGACCCGAGTTCACCTGGGAGCATGAAGATCAGATGAATAAGAAATACCCGCATCTATTTCCAGAAGATTCGTCAACACCTTCAACAGCTTAAAATTTCGGGACGAAATTTATTTAACGGGTAGGTACTGTAGTGACCCGAACTTTTCCATGTTTATATATATTAATTGAGATTGATATTTACATGATTAAATTTTTCCAACATGTTAAGCAATCAAACTTGTTAAGACTTGATTAATTGAAATATGTTTCATATAGACAATTGACCGCCCAAGTTGACCGGTGATTCACGAACGTTAAAACTTGTAAAAACTATATGATGACATATATATGGATATATATATAGTTAACATGATACTATGATAAGTAAACATATCATTAAGTATATTAACAATGAACTACATATGTAAAAATAAGACTACTAACTTAATGATTTTTAAACGAGACATATATGTAACGATTATCGTTGTAAAGACATTTAATGTATATATATCATATTAAGAGATATTCATACATGATAATATCATGATAATATAATAATTTAAAATCTCATTTGATATTATAAACATTGGGTTAACAACATCTAACAAGATCGTTAACCTAAAGGTTTCAAAACAACACTTACATGTAACGACTAACGATGACTTAACGACTCAGTTAAAATGTATATACATGTAGTGTTTTAATATGTATTTATACACTTTTTAAAGACTTCAATACACTTATCAAAATACTTCTACTTAACAAAAATGCTTACAATTACATCCTCATTCAGTTTCATCAACAATTCTACTCGTATGCACCCGTATTTGTACTCGTACAATACACAGCTTTTAGATGTATGTACTATTGGTATATACACTCCAATGATCAGCTCTTAGCAGTACATGTGAGTCACCTAACACATGTGGGAACCTTCATTTGGCAACTAGCATGAAATATCTCATAAAATTACAAAAATATGAGTAATCATTCATGACTTATTTACATGAAAACAAAATTACATATCCTTTATATCTAATCCATACACCAACGACCAAAAACACCTACAAACACTTTAATTCTTCAATTTTCTTCATCTAATTGATCTCTCTCAAGTTCTATCTTCAAGTTCTAAGTGTTCTTCATATATTTTACAAATTCTAGTTACATAAAATCAAGAATACTTTCAAGTTTGCTAGCTCACTTCCAATCTTGTAAGGTGATCATCCAACCTCAAGAAATCTTTGTTTCTTACAGTAGGTTATCATTCTAATACAAGGTAATAATCATATTCAAACTTAGGTTCAATTTCTATAACTATAACAATCTTATTTCAAGTGATGATCTTACTTGAACTTGTTTTCGTGTCATGATTCTGCTTCAAGAACTTCGAGCCATCCAAGGATCCGTTGAAGCTAGATCCATTTTTCTCTTTTCCATTAGGTTTATCCAAGGAACTTAAGGTAGTAATGATGTTCATAACATCATTCGATTCATACATATAAAGCTATCTTATTCGAAGGTTTAAACTTGTAATCACTAGAACATAGTTTAGTTAATTCTAAACTTGTTCGCAAACAAAAGTTAATCCTTCTAACTTGACTTTTAAAATCAACTAAACACATGTTCTATATCTATATGATATGCTAACTTAATGATTTAAAACCTGGAAACACGAAAAACACCGTAAAACCGGATTTACGCCGTCGTAGTAACACCGCGGGCTGTTTTGGGTTAGTTAATTAAAAACTATGATAAACTTTGATTTAAAAGTTGTTATTCTGAGAAAATGATTTTTATTATGAACATGAAACTATATCCAAAAATTATGGTTAAACTCAAAGTGGAAGTATGTTTTCTAAAATGGTCATCTAGACGTCGTTCTTTCGACTGAAATAACTACCTTTACAAAAACGACTTGTAACTTATTTTTCAGACTATAAACCTATACTTTTTCTGTTTAGATTCATAAAATAGAGTTCAATATGAAACCATAGCAATTTGATTCACTCAAAACGGATTTAAAATGAAGAAGTTATGGGTAAAACAAGATTGGATAATTTTTCTCATTTTAGCTACGTGAAAATTGGTAACAAATCTATTCCAACCATAACTTAATCAACTTGTATTGTATATTATGTAATCTTGAGATACCATAGACACGTATACAATGTTTCAACCTATCATGTCGACACATCTATATATATTTCGGAACAACCATAGACACTCTATATGTGAATGTTGGAGTTAGCTATACAGGGTTGAGGTTGATTCCAAAATATATATAGTTTGAGTTGTGATCAATACTGAGATACGTATACACTGGGTCGTGGATTGATTCAAGATAATATTTATCGATTTATTTCTGTACAACTAACTGTGGACAACTAGTTGTAGGTTACTAACGAGGACAGCTGACTTAATAAACTTAAAACATCAAAATATATTAAAAGTGTTGTAAATATATTTTGAACATACTTTGATATATATGTATATATTGTTATAGGTTCGTGAATCAACCAGTGGCCAAGTCTTACTTCCCGACAAAGTAAAAATCTGTGAAAGTGAGTTGTAGTCCCACTTTTAAAATCTAATATTTTTGGGATGAGAATACATGCAGGTTTTATAAATGATTTACAAAATAGACACAAGTACGTGAAACTACATTCTATGGTTAAATTATCGAAATCGAATATGCCCCTTTTTATTAAGTCTGGTAATCTAAGAATTAGGGAACAGACACCCTAATTGACGCGAATCCTAAAGATAGATCTATCGGGCCTAACAAACCCCATCCAAAGTACCGGATGCTTTTGTACTTCGAAATTTATATCATATCCGAAGGGTGTCCCGGAATGATGGGGATATTCTTATATATGCATCTTGTTAATGTCGGTTACCAGGTGTTCACCATATGAATGATTTTTATCTCTATGTATGGGATGTGTATTGAAATATGAAATCTTGTGGTCTATTGTTACGATTTGATATATATAGGTTAAACCTATAACTCACCAACATTTTTGTTGACGTTTTAAGCATGTTTATTCTCAGGTGAATATTAAGAGCTTCCGCTGTTGCATACTAAAATAAGGACAAGATTTAGAGTTCATGTTTGTATGATATTGTGTAGAAACTGCATTCAAGAAACTGATTTCGATGTAACATATTTGTATTGTAAACCATTATGTAATGGTCGTGTGTAAACAGGATATTTTAGATTATCATTATTTGATAATCTACGTAAAGCTTTTTAAACCTTTATTTATAAAATAAAGGTTATGGTTTGTTTTAAAAATGAATGCAGTCTTTGAAAAACGTCTCATATAGAGGTCAAAACCTCGCAACGAAATCAATTAATATGGAACGTTTTTAATCAATAAGAACGGGACATTTCATATTACTCAATCCTTGAGATTGACTTTAAAGATTGAGAATTACAAACTCATGGAATTCGATGATATCTAGACTCGAGCTTGAACGAGAAAATATTTTGATCAAATTAAAACCGATTTGTTTTCTGAAAACCCATTTTCAATGCGTTCATTACCATTGAACGTAAAATCCTAGGAATTCACCTGGAATTCATTAGGTCACCTGAACCAATTCGGGTGTCAACCGTAAGAACGGTGGTTGCATAGCATGGTCAAAGACAGGACCTCGTGCCAGACCGAAAAATTATAAGGGTGAGCTTTACTATTGCTCCTACAAAGGATAGTAATTGCATCCAACACGTTATAGACCATAATTAAAAGCATGTCAGGGGACATTGCCTTAACAGTTGCTTGTTCAACGTTTTCCTTTACAATCGGACGGTAGTTTACTGAAAGGTAATATACGGAGCAAGTATACTGGACGTGTTGCTTTCCCAATACAAGGTTAGCAAGTGGGTGACACAAAACTGCAAGTTTTGAGCTAAAAATTTCAAATATGAAACCCACCAAACCCACAAAAAGAATTTGCAAACACCGGTGAAGGGTTATTTCGGAAAACTTATCTAGGGTAAAAGCTAGATTTAATTTTCAAAAGATCAAATGTTTTTATAAAGATCCAATTTCCTTAAAGGATCTAAATTTTTATAGTCATGTGGAACTGTAAACCATAACGTTACTACCATTGTTTATACCGCCGTAAAGAAATCACTGATGTATAAAGTGTGAAGAATAAAGAAGTGATTCTAGTATTTCAAGACTATATTGCTTGAGGACAAGCAACACTCAAGTGTGGGAATATTTGATAATGCTAAAAACGAACATATATTTCATAGCATTATCCCTCAAGAAAGACAAGCTTTTAGTTGCAATTGTTCTATTTACAAGTTATATTCGTTTAAATAATAAAAGGTGAAGACAAAAGACATATTCGACGAATTGAAGACGCAAACGACCAAAAAGCTCAAAATTACAAAATACAATCAAAGAGGTTCCAATTATTGATAAGAAACGTCTCAAAATTACAAAAGTACAAGATTTAAAATGTAAAGTACACGATATAAAATAGTACGCAAGGACGTTCGAAAATCCGGAACCGGGACCAGAGTCAACTCTCAACGCTCGATGCAACGGACTAAAAATTACAAGTTAACTAAGTATATAAATATAATATAATATATAATTAATTATATAAATTATATATATATTATATTTATATATTAACACCGTCGACATACTAGGATCCAAACTTGTGTGAGCTGGATTTACGAACTCCGTGACTGCGGAGTTTGTAGTACAAAAATGCCGCAACTCGCAGAGCTGTCCTGGACAAAAATGCCTATAAAAGCTCGCGCATTCTGAACATTTTATATATCTTTTTCTTCTCCTCATTCATATGTAATATATATATATTTATATTTTAATTTTAATTTTAATTTTAAATTAGCGAATGTTGTAAGGGTGTAAGTCGAAATTATGTCCGTGTAACGCTACGCTATTTTTAATCATTGTAAGTTATGTTCAACCTTTTTACATTAATATATCGTAGCTAAGTTATTATTATGCTTATTTAATACCGAAGTAATCATGATGTTGGGCTAATTACTAAAATTGGGTAATTGGGCTTTGTACCATAATTGGGGTTTGGACAAAAGAACGACACTTGTGAAAATTAGACTATGGGCTATTAATGGGCTTTATATTTGTTTAACTAAATGATAGTTTGTTAATTTTAATATAAAGATTTACAATTGGACGTACCTATAAATAACCATATTCACTCGATCGGACACGATGGGCGGGGTATTTATATGTACGAATAATCGTTCATTTAACCGGACATGGGAATGGATTAATAGTCTATGAAATTATTAAAACAGGGGTGAAATTATGTACAAGGACACTTGGCATAATTGATAACAAAGTATTAAAACCTTGGGTTACACACAGTCGATATACTGGTGTAATTATTAAACAAAGTATTAAAACCTTGTTACAGTTTAAGTCCCCAATTAATTGGAATATTTGACTTTGGGTATAAGGATAATTTGACGAGGATACTCGCACTTTATATTTATGACTGATGGACTGTTATGGACAAAAACCAGACGGACATATTAAATAATCCAGGACAAAGGACAATTAACTCATGGGCATAAAACTAAAATCAACACGTCCAACATCTTGATTACGGAAGTTTAAATAAGCATAATTCTTTTATTTCATATTTAATTTCCTTTATTTTATATTTAATTGCACTTCTAATTATCGTACTTTTTATTTATTGTTATTGTATTTAATTGCACTTTTAATTATCGTACTTTTTAATTATCGTAATTTTATTTTATCGCACTTTTATTTATCGCAATTTCATTATCGTTATTTACTTTACGCTTTAAATTAAGTTATATTTATTTTTAATATTTTACATTAGGTTTTAACTGCGACTAAAGTTTTAAAAATCGACAAACCGGTCATTAAACGGTAAAAACCCCCCTTTATAATAATAATATTACTTATATATATGTTTGTATTTTTATAAATTAAAACAAACATAGCGTTAAGCTTTGTTTAAAGATTTTTCCCTGTGGAACGAACCGGACTTACTAAAAACTACACTACTGTACGATTAGGTACACTGCCTATAAGTGTTGTAGCAAGGTTTAAGTATATCCATTCCATAAATAAATAAATATCTTGTGTAAAATTGTATCGTATTTAATAGTTTTTCCTAGTAAAATATAAGCTATTTCATATACACCTCTGCGCACATCATATACTCACAAGTAAATGATGATGAGTGATCGTATGATGATGTGATGATGAGTAAAGACGATATGATATTGATGTTATTGGATGATCATAATAGATAGTGGGCTGTGAAATAAAAAAGGTTGATGATGGTATTGACTATTGAAGATGGTTACAGAAAATCGAGTTAAAACCATTTAGTGTAATAACTAATTCAGAAAGTAAAACACAGTTCAAATGGTTAAGGAGATGATGGGTGAATGGGAGGTCGTGGGATCGAATCTGAGCTGGGTCATTTTCTTTTTAGAAAGCTGATTTTACTTAAGGTAGTTTACTTACTTATTTATTTGTGTTGTTATTATTAATATTAATATTAATATTATTATTATTATTATTATTATTATTATTATTATTATTATTATTATTATTATTATTATTATTATTATTAATTATGTTAATAATTGTTATCACTAGTAGAATTAACATTATGAATACTATTATTATTGCTATTATAAGTAATATCAATTAAAACTTATTAGTATTATCATTACTAATATTATTACTATCAGTATTATTATTATTGTTATTACCACTAGTATTATAACTTTTATCATTGTTATTATTATATGTATTGTTAGTATTATTATTATTATTAATGACATAAGTATTATAATTAATATTATCACCATTATTATTAAAATGATTATTGGTATTGTTATTATTAAACTTATTATCATTTGTAGTAAACTGGTTATTTTTAAAGTTAGTATTATTATCCGTACTATTAGTATTATTATCAACGACACGATTTTATACAAACATTAATTTATCATCATTATTATTAAAAGTATTATTATTATCATGATTATTAAGATTATATTTTTAATAAAATTTACAAATTTTATTTTTATTATTATTACTTTAATATTATCATTATCACTATCATTTATTACTACAAATAAAGTGACAAATGTTATTAACCAAAATTATTATTTTTAACATCATTATTAACTCTAATTATTTATTATCATTGTTTTGGTATTATCATTAATGTAACAAATAAATAATATTTGTATATAAGTATAGTTAATACGCATAACTTAACTATATTAATATTTAAATATATGAAATGAAAATATGTAAATAAATAATAAAACTTATAAAACATTAAATATAGGAATTACAACATTAACAATAATAAATAAATTGGTTCGATTACGATTATATGTTTTAATATATATATACATATATATATATATATATATATATATATATATATATGAACTATATAGGTTCGTAAATCTGAGGCCAACCCTGCACTTGTTCAATGCCGTCATATGTATTTTTACTACAAAATACAGTATAGTGAGTTTCATTTGCTCCCTTTTTAAATGCTTTTGCAATATATATTTCTGGGACTGAGAATACATGCGCTTTTATAAATGTTTTACGAAATAGACACAAGTAATCGAAACTACATTATATGGTTGAATGATCGAATCGAATATCACCCTATATATATATATATATATTTATGTATATATATATATATATATATATACATAAATATATACATAAAGGGTGATATTCGATTCGATAATCCAACCATAGAATGTAGTTTCGATTACTTGTGTCTATTTCATAAAACATTTATAAAAGAAGCGCATCTATTCTTAGTCCCAAAAATATATATTGCAAAAGCATTTAAAAAGGGAGCAAATGAAACTCATTATACTGTATTTTGTAGTAAAAATACATATGACGATATTGAACAATACAGGGTTGGCCTCGGATTCACGAACCTATATCATTTGTGTATATATATTAATACACATAATCGTTATCGAATAAGTTTACATATATAACTTATTAATGATATTATTTTTATATTAGTAATGCATTTATATTTCATATATTCCTTTTATATAATAAACTATTTTATTATGTTATATGTGTTATATATATATATATATATATATATATATATATATATATATATATATATATATATATATATATATATATATATATATATATATATATATATATATATATATATATATATATATATATATATATATATATATATATTATGTATTTCATTTGTATATCATGACAGTAGTTCTAATTATACTAAGTTAATATTAGTAAAATAATGATAATAACATTAATAATATACTTATGTTAATAATAACTTTATTTATGATAATAACATTGGTATTAATAATAATACTTGTAAAATATTAATTTTACTGTTAATGATAGTTATGATACTGATTTTAGTAATTACATAATAATAATACTCGTGATAATATAATAATACTTATGTTAATATTAACAATTCTTATTATTTATAGAAAGATACTAATACTAATATTTATGAAAATAATATTAATTTGTATTATTTTTATGACGATAATAATAATAATAAACCTTTTCATCATAATGATAATAATATTAAAGTTTTAAAATTAATAATATCTTAAGTAATAACCATAGTAATAATAATAATAGATATAATACTCATATTTATGATAATAATTATAATACAAATATTAACATTAACAACATTAATCATGATAATAATAAAAATATTAATAATAATAATAATAATACTAATACTAATAATAATAATAATAATAATAATAATAATAATAATAATAATAATAATAATAATAATAATAATAATAATAATAATGATAATAATAATAATAAATGAGAGTAACTACCTCAATAAGCCCTACCTAAAAAAATACCTACTGCAAGACTCGAACCCAAGACCTCTCGTAAACCGACCCAACACCCAAACCATTACTCTAATCCTGTTTTTCTGATTTATAACCCAAGTCGAATTGTAATTTCAGTTAACAGACACAAGAAAAAAATATAAACAATTGAAGAACATTAGAACTGATACACGATATTGAACAAATATACCTTAAAGTTGATTTTGAAATTTAGACTATTTCAGTTTATAATTCCAACATGAATTCGATGGTAAATCACTCCTAGAAACCTTGTGAATCCTCAATTGATCCAGAAACAACAAAACCAATTCAAATTTCTCAATAAACAAAACAGTTGACTTTTTATATTTAATCTTTGACTCCAAAATTCGTAATCGATACTATGAATTTAGAATTGAAACTTTGCAGATATTTTCAATAATTTATTCTTAACACAACTGCATTAATACTTTTGGAAGAATTTATCAAATTTGATCAATGACCTTTATATATTTTTAAGAACATGAACTCAAATCAAAATTTGAATTCTAGTTGGTTTTAGATAAAATTTATACCATGAATTAGGTAATAAATCATTCCTAGAAACTGTAAGATTCATCAATTTAACCTGAAACATTAAGAGAAATTCAAATTTCCTCATGAACAAAACGTTTGACTTTTTGATTTAGAAGTTTGACTTCAAAATGGATTGAAAACTTACAGATAGTTCGTTTAAAGGATCTCCAACAAGACTACATTAATAGATTTTGAAATTTCATACAAAATCAAGTTTTAAATAAAATTGTTCAAAAACAGAGACTTCGATACAGCTTCTTTTTATTTTCTATTTTTAATCCTATCCTTTAGTGGGTACTAGTATTATATATAGATAGTAATTATATAATTGAGTTAGTAAAGATGATTTGATCAGCTTGTTGGTATTGAGAAATTTAGTTCATCGGGTACAAAATTTGTAGACAGGAAGGACGGGTAAATGGAAGGTTGATGTCGATATACAACAGAATCGATTCTTTAACAGTTTAAACTCCAACAATTCTTGTATTCAACTAGATTATAATATAAATTGTGGACCTCCAACTTATCATACGCGTTATCTGTTTTATTTATTTTCTATATAAAGTTATTAATATAATTTAATAATAATAATACTGTTTATAATATTTTATATAATAAAAATACTAATATTAATAATAATAGAAATAATAATTCAATTTTAATGGTATTTAATAATAACAATAATATAAATAACAAGGATAATGATATTTATTAATAATTAGGTTAATAAAAATATTAATAATAACATTAGTAATTATGAATGATAATAATAATAATAATAATAATATTAATAATAATAATATTGATAATGTTATAATAATAAAAATACTAATAATAATAATAATAGAAGTAATAATAATATTAATGATAATAATATCAAAACAATACTAATAATAGAAATAAAGATTAAGGGTAATAGAATTAATGATAATGATAATCTTTAGTAATAATAACGATTTAACAATTTACATGAGTTAGATTTCATATATTATATATTGAATATAATAACATAACTAATACTGATGTTAATATAAATATTAATATTGATATTTATATTAATCATAATAATGAAGGTAATAATATAACAACTGTATTTTTTAACTTGTAACTGCATTAAATTTATAAATCCTATATATTATTATTTAATAATATTTGTTTTTATTTACATAACATATAATAACATATATTGTATATTATACATTTTAATATATAACTGTATACATATAATCATTAATTAAGTATATATTTCATATATACAAATATATGTTCATTTTAATAGCAACTTAATTATTCTGTAAGTTATTTTATGTTTTTAATTCAAATGATTAAATTATATTGTATTAAATCAAATTAATATATATACACTTATATTTATAATTGTATCTATATATATTTACATATTTATTTACACACAATTATTCGTGAATCGTCGAAAATAGTCAAGGTCAAATGCATTCATGAAATATAGTTCAAACATTTTGAGACTCGATTAAGTAGACCTTTCTTATCATGTCGAAATCATAAAAGATTAAAGTTTAAATTTGACCGGAAATTTCCGTGACGACCCCAAAATTTCCGACCAAATTTAAACTTAATCTTTATATGATTTCTACACGATAAGCAAAGTCTGTTAAGTTGAGTCTCAAAATTTTGGAACTGTTTATATGAATTCAGTTAACCGTTGACTACTCCCGACGATTCACGAACAATTGTGTAAATAATTATGTATATGTATATATATATATATATATATATATATATATATATATATATATATATATATATATATATATATATATATATATATATATATATATATATAATATTTTGATTAAATACAGAACCCTTTTATCAAATAGAATTAAAAATGTAAAATAATAAATAGAATAAGTAAGATACTAATAAAATGGATATATATATATATATATATATATATATATATATATATATATATATATATATATATCTGTATATATATGATTGTTATTAAGAATTATTACATTGTAATATATGTAAAAATATATAAATAATTAATATACAAAAATGTAATCATATAATAATACAAAATTTTAATATTTATTAAGTATAATTACAAGTAAAAATATAGTTGTTATATAATTTATTACATTCATTATTAATAAAATAGATATTAATATTAATACTAATATATATATATATATATATATATATATATATATATATATATATATATATATATATATATATATATATATATATATATATATATATATATATATATTATATGAAATTGGATACATTCAATTTGTTATATTATTAATTTAACTAATATTATTTTAATCATTACTAATAACATTATTATTATAAATAGAATTAAAATTTTAATTTTAGTTATTATTGTGATTATTTTGTTATCATATCATTAAAAATAGTACTATTAATATAGTTATCATTATTATTACAAATAATACAATCTATTATTATTATTATCATAAATAATATTAGTATTTTTTTTATTATTATTATTATTATTATTATTATTATTATTATTATTATTATTATTATTATTATTATTATTATTATTATTATTATTATTATTATTATTATTATTATTATTATTATTATTATTATTATTATTATTATTATTGATCATGCATATATTTTCCATAAGGTCAATATGCCTGTTCAACGCATAACGGGAGGGGTTTAAGGATCTTAGAACAAGGCTCTCCGGTCCGGCTACCGTGAATAAACCTGGCCGACATGATGATGTCGGCAGGGTGGCCAAGTGATTAAGTCCACCTTCGATAACAATCGTCGATCGGAAGGCCCCAAGTAAGGTCGTAGGTGCTAATTAACGAGAAACTAACCTGTTGACCTTGAGAAGATGCTAGACGATGCTGGTTACGTAAGACGTGTATTAGATGATGGTTACGTAATGTGATTGTGTGTTTAGAATGACAATAAGGGTTTGTATATATAGGCAAACCCTAATTCTAGAATCATCGAAGATAATGATAATCTCGTCCATAACTAACTCCCCCGAATCTCGGATATAATTATGGAAAAGATATTGACTTGATGACCTAGTAACTACCGCACCGGGAACAAAGGCATTCGATACATAACCGCATACCGCATACAAGGTATACGCATTCGCATGCTATCAAGGGCCCGTATACGGATGGAATGTGCATGCGAGTTGCGGTATCATTATGTCCCCCCAGTTTGATGTTATATGGCGCAAGCCATATGATATCAAACTATTAAGCGAAAAAGAAAAAACAAGAAAACGGCTAGCATTTAATTTTCCGCGTGCGTTTTGAGGGCATTAAATGCCTGTCACTGTCGCAGAAACCCATTCGGCTGACAAGACGTAAGGTGGCAGTTGGCAGGCGCGTGTCAACCACGCGCTCATAGTTAATCATGCCCAACTGACATTCACGCGCATTCATAAAATGACACCCGTTGATTGCGTTACACGTGTACAGCCACGATCACACCATTCCACCCCATGACTTCCAATCTGCACTATAAATAGACCCGTTTCACACACATTTCTACTCTTCTGCACCAAGCTTCCCTGATACGCTGCCATTTTCAATTCCGATCAAAACTCTAATTTTCCGGCCAACTTCTAAAGGTTAGTTATTCTCCGATCACTTTATAGAAAATGACTAGGGCTAACGAGACCTATGTAGATAGCGTAGTGTCTATTGTAGAGCAGAAGCATATTGAGTCTTTAGTTAAGCAATACCCACCGCTGGCACAGTATAATCCGGTGCCTCCCCAGTCTAATCAACGTGCTCATTCACCACCGGAGAACAAGGTAGCTATATATGAGCATGCGTTTAAGCATTGCAATTTTAGGGTGCCCCCGTCAGACTTCTTTTTGGGGGTTTTAGATCATTTTGGCGTAGGGTTAGGGCAATTACACCCTTACGCGATAGGGAAGATTGTACTGTTTGAGATGTGGTGCGTTGCACTCAATAAGGTGCCGTTAGTTAAGGTGTTCTGCCATTTATACCGCTTAGCCAACCATCACAAATCCTGGTTCACCTTCTTCGCCCGTCAGAACTTCACCAAAACCCAAAATCGAATGCGGGCCACTGGAAAGAAACTTTCTTTTTCATTGACCAATCTGTTGTTGGGGCGAACTTTCCGCAAACGCTTATCTGGTGCGAAAGCATGGCCAAGGACGTGAAGAAAACCCCCGTCCTTGATGACGAAGAAACGAAGCTGTTAGCGGAGTGCGCTAACGCACAACTTGTGCACCGGTCTTATGGGAACATTATGCTATGGTTAGGATGGATATCTGCGCACTAGCCATGGGAGAACATGCGTCCAGCCATAATCGCGCCGAATGGCAAGGGTAGGAATAGTATAAATGCATATGAATATTTAACTACTAGCGTATACATACATGTTTTAATATTGCGCATATGCCTGCAGAGATGAAGATGAAGAAAGTGCTGACCGCAGAGGAGATTGCGGCACTCTCTTTTCGCAAGCAAAATGTTAACGAGCCACTTGAGCAGGAGAAGACAGGCGAGAACGAGGTGGAAGCACCTGCCACCACGGGCAATAAACGCAAGGCTGCCGAAGCCACCCAAACCAAGCAGAAGAAGAAGCGAACTCCTAAACATGCGCAATGACAACTTTGTCCCGGTCGATCCGGCATCCGCAGATCTCCCTCCTCCTATCACCGGTAAGCAACTCTTTACGCTCGTAACATCTTATGATTAACCTCATGTGCTAACTAGTTACTGATTTGCAGAGCATATTGAGGAGACGCATCAGCCTCCACCGCAGGTCAATTCGGACCTTGAAGCTACCACCGAGTCAAAGGAAAAGACGATACACCTGGACTCCAAGTCTACACCAACCCCGCCATACAGTAGCTTCCGATTGGCGAACCTGGCACAGCTCACCCTGTCATCGGCGGAAAACGCCGCAGAGCAATCCGCCTTCCTCCAACAAATCTTCCCGGCTGAGTTCCGAAACCAACTAGCCGCACTGCCCTATAATCAGGCGCTCAACGCCTTCATCCAAAATGGCCTTGTCTTTTTTGGCATGTTTATGGATCAAGACCGCCGTTCCACTAACTTGTATCAAGTGGCCGTGCGGAAAGAAACAGAGTTGGGACTGCTGCAAGCGGGTGTCGACCAGGTCAAAAAAGACAGGGATGCCGCAGAGGAAGCGCGCAAAGCGGCGGAGGTGACTGCGGGGGAAACAAAAACCGCCCTGATTGAGGAAAGGAAGAAAAACCGCGAGCTGGTAAGTGCGGTTGACCAAGCTAAGGGGGAGACTAAGCGTCTGCGGGTGGAGCTGGAAAGGGTGAATAGGGAGAAGGATGACGCGGTGACTTGCCGCGAACTGGCAGAGGCGGACTTAACAAAGCTTCGCACCGCCCTTCCCACCATTGTGCAGAAGGTGATGGATTCAAGGCCCGTATCTGACAAGTTTAACACCTACGTTGATGCGGTGAAGGACCACGAAATCAACAAGGCAGTGTTGGAGGTGATCCAAGTTTGCGGTCTGACACCGCCGTACCCTGACATCGTACAAAAGAAGCTAAGGGAGGGTACGGTTACGGTGCTAATGGAGGCGGAAGAAGCCATCACAGCCATCCCAATCCCCCTAATCAATGCTTTTGCTGCGGACCCGAATATGTGGATTGATGGGTTCCTCAAGGAGGATTATTTGTGTTAGCTTGTAACCGTTTACGTCGTAAGTCCTATGTTCAGGCAGGAAATTTGAAACAGATGTCATATGTATTATCTTAATTTTGTATATATGATATTATTTTGTGCATGCATTGTGTATTAATTATTTATATATCGCGAATCAAAACAAATAGTAGACCGCATGCCTATGCACATGGTTAACCAAAACTCATGCGCATACGCAGGTACTGCATAAAATAAACCAATATTTTAGCAATTTTACCTCTTAACAATTTAGACTCAAAAGCTAATGCGTTATTGCTTTATCATGTGTGCTAGAGGTGCACTTTAGCTGTATGGTAAGCAACGCAACTAAAAACAAACCAATGCTTTTATACTTTGAGTTCCTCAAGCAAACCAATGCGAGAGTAATTACGCACAAGCAAACCAATGCTTGTAGCCATCTAGTCTGTGTGGCACTTGGCTAGGGGAAAACCAATTCCCTTCACCTGCCGTTGAGGTCTAGCCTTGTAACCAAACAGGCTTCTGCCGCACGGGGGCTAGAGGACACCCCTTAAGTAGGCAGGAAATGCATACAAAAAAGAAAGCAATAAACAACAAAAGTATGCGCGTGTAAATATTTGTTAAAATTAATAATAATTACAACCGCGACACATCCAAACGGACGGAAAATACATAGAAAAAATAATGTGCTAAAAAAAAATTGGAGTGATCAGGTCCATCCAGCTACATATAACATTTTTTCAACAATGTCGCGTGCCAAGTGCGTTTCACTGGTATTCCATCTAATGTCTCGAGATGGTATGCCCCGATGTTGCTTGCTTTTGCTACCCTGTACGGACCTTCCCAATGGGGGCCCAATTTCTCAGTATCCTCCGCATGACTTGGGTCATTCTGACGCCAAACTAAGTCCCCGCACTTATAAGATCGCGAACGCACACGCTGATTGTAGTACTTTGCAATTTTCTGCTTGTTATTGCCTTCGTTTACCGCCGCAGAGAGTCTGCATTCTTCAAGTAGATTAAGATTTTCCCACAAAGATTCTGAGTTATTTTATTCGTCAAAATTCTGTATGCGGAACATTGGTACCCCAATTTCTGCGGGCACAACAGCTTCTGATCCATAGACCAAACTGAACAGAGTCTCACCAGTGCTTGCTTTGGGTGTTGTTCTATGCACCCACAAAACCTTTGGTAGTTCATCCACCCAACCAATGCGACCATAACCCAATCTAGCTTTGATTCCAGCTACTATATCCCGATTGGTGACTTCGCACTGGCCATTAGCCTGCAAAAAAGGATTTCGAAAGTAAAAGTTTGCTTAATATTAAGCTCCCCGCACCAACTACGAAAAGGATCCCCCGCAAAATGTGTACCGTTATCAATAACGATTTCGTTTGGTATGCCGAATCGACAAACAATGTCTTCCCATACAAAATTTCGCACCCTCTTTCCTAAAATTGTTGCCAGCGGTCGCGCTTCAACCCACTTAGTGAAATAGTCGATTGCAACAATCAAGAATTTGATGTTTCCTGTGTGTGCAGATTATGCGTAAGATACTGACGTAAATAGCATACGGTATAAGATAAATGAGAATATTACCTCGGCCTTTTAGAAATGGTCCGACTATGTCAATTGCCCATTTGCAGAATGGCCATGGTGAGGAGACTGGTATCATAGAATGCGCAGGTGCCCTGCTGATAGGTGCATGTATTTGGCAAGATTCACATTGCTTCACTATTTGCGCGGTATCTGCGTACATAGTGGGCCAATAATAACCTAGCCGCATAATTTTTGACACAATAGACCTGTGCCCCGAATGAAGAGTGCATGCACCTTCATGCACCCTGCATATAACCTCCTCTGCTTCTTTCGGACCAATATACCTTAGGTGCGGTCCTAAATAATTTTTTCGATATAGGACTTCACCCTCAAGGGCGTATAGTGGTGCCTTAGTGCGGACTTTCTTTGCTTCAACGGAATCCGCAGGTAAGGTGTCATCCCGCAGGAAAGCAATAATAGGTGTCATCCATGTTGAGCCAGAATCCTCAACAGGTGCTACTAAAGGCATCATAACAATGGATTTCGCATGCAGTTCTTCTATAAGAACTTTCTTCCCATATGATCAAAAGCCAAAGCAGCCAATTTTCTAAACGCACCCGCCTTCTTATTTTACCCCTGCATGACGTGGGAGATTTGAAAAGCCTCAAACTGGTCAGCGAGGTTATGAACAAGCGTTAAATACTACTGCATGGCTATGTCATGTGCTTCGAAGTCCCCGCTGACTTGACTGCATACCAGCTTTGAATCCACGTAAGCGTGCAGGATTTTAACATTTAACTTATGTGCAATACGCATACCCGCTAATAAAACCTCGTATTCTGCTTCGTTTTTCGTAACAGCAAAATTAAACCGCAGTCCATATGTGTGCTCTTCGCCATCTGGGCCAGTTAAAATAACACCTGCACCTGCGCCGGCTGCACTGCAGGCACCATTGGTGTATAACTCCCATGGTGACAAAGGTGCAGCCGGAGTGTCCTGATGTTCTGCAGATGCTTCAACATCCGCAGGTAACTCTTTAAGGTAATTCGCAAGTATTTGACCCTTAACCGCGCTTCGCGAGGAAAAATTTATCTCGTGTTCTCCTAACTCAACTGCCCATTTATCCATTCGGCCAGAAATCTCAGGCTTGTATAACACCTGAAAGAAAAATGATTGCATTAGTCAATGCGGTAACCCCGGACATTTCCGTAAATTAGGCATGTACCAACCTGTTTGATCGGTTGATCAGTTAGAACCACGATTGGATGTGCTTGAAAGTACCGGCACAATCGCCGCGCCGTGTGGACTAGCGCATATACTATCTTTTCTATTGGTGAATAGTTTACTTCGCTTGATGTCAGCATCTTGCTTATGAAGTAGATGGCATTTGCGTCTGAGAAAACCTCAGCGTTAAATTTTTGCAAAATAGACAATTTAAATAAAAGTAGATTACCTTTCCGCGATCTGTGATGAGGACTGAGCTGATAGCCTCTTTCGATGCCGCAAGATATAACGTAAGCGTTTCTCCTGATACTGGCGCGGTGAGTGTTGATAATTCAACGAGCACCTTCTTCATCTCCTGAAAGGCTGATTCTGCTTCCTGAGTCCACACGAAGTCTTTCTTCTTTAAACAATTCTTCAAAGTATTGAAGAATGGCAATTGTCTCTCTGCGGCCTTCGATAAGAACCGTGTGATCGACGCAAGCTTCCCGGTTAGACTCTGTACGTGTTTCTTTGTCTTCAGAGATGGCAAACTATCAATGGCTTCAATCTTTTTGGGATTTGCCTTGATTCCCCGCGCTGTCACCACATGACCCAGAAACTTGCCTTCCTCTTCCCCAAAACTACATTTGAGCGGGTTAAGCTTCATGTTTATCCTGTGTAGAGACGCAAACGTTTCTAGGATGTCTGTGAGCATTTCTTCTCCAGTGTTGCTATTAATTACCAAATTGTCAACGTACGCTTCAAGATTCATACCAATTTGGTGTTTGAACGCAGCATCAATTATGCGCTGATATGTTACGCCTGCGTTTTTTAATTCGAAAGGCATCTTCGTATAGCAATAAATACCCTGTGGCGTATGAAGAGCAGTTTTATCCTCATCTTACGCAGCCATTAAGATTTGGTGATAACCCTTGTATGCGTCCAGAAAACACTTGTATCGGAAACCTGACAATGATTCCACCTTCCAGTCTATCTCCGGGAAAGGGTAGTTGTCCTTAGGACACGCTTTATTAATGTCGTTAAAATCAACGCACATCCGCCAATTACCGTCAGCCTTCTTGACTAATACAGGATTAGCAACCCATGTCTGATAGCGTACTTCCTGCAGAGTGTTTGCTTTGACAAGGTTATCAACTTCTGCGCACAACCAATCACTACGTTCAAGAGCCATATGCCGCTTCTTTTTTCTAACGGGCGTGAGTGATGGATTAACATTCAATTTATGTTCTGCAATATCTCGCGGAACCCCAGTCATGTCTGATTCACGCCACGCGAAAACATCTGCGTTAGCGGATAATATTCCATGCAATTTGGTCTTTGTTTCTGCTGACAAGCCTGCGCCAATTTTAATTCGTTTATCTGGATGTAAGCGGTTTGCTATGACCGTACTGCTTGCGAGTTGTTCTCCCATGCTGGGAATGTTTACAGGCACAACTGAACCACACAACTCAGTTGTTTGATGTGACGCAATTGTGGTAACCCCTCCCTTCATAGGAAACTTAATCAAACCATGCACCACCGACGGTATAATGTTAAAATGTCGTATGAAATTTCTCCCAAGCAGCGCGTTATACCGCGAAGTTGAACGAACCACGTAAAAGTCAACTAACTCGTGTCTAACCAATTGCGGATTCTTGTCATCCGCGAGTTCTATTATTAGCTCTATCCGGCCTAGCAGCCAAGAGCTCTCTACGGAGAACCCAGATAACATAATATCAGACTGGCGTAGCTGTGTTTTAACTTCTGCAGGAAGGAAATGATAGCAATGCTCGTACATAACGTCAACGCCACTCCCGGTGTCAAAATGCATGCGTTTAATTTGTACTCCGCAAGTAGGGATGTGACACTTGATGATAATGGGCTCGTTAACCGTGTCGATTGACATTACAGGAGGAAACGTGATTTGGAGAAGTTCCCAGACGTAGTGATCATTGTACTTTCTGAAATGTCCCGTTCATATTGATTATAAACGTTCCATATTAATTGATTTCGTCGCGAGGTTTTGACCTCTATATGAGACGTTTTTCATAGACTGCATTCATTTTTTTAAAACAAGCATAACCTTTATTTTATCGATAAAGGTTTAAAAAGAATTACGTAGATTATCAAATAATGATAATCTAAAATATACTGTTTACATACGACCATTACATAATGGTTTATAATAAGAATATATTACATCAAAAATAAGTTTCTTGAATGCAGTTTTTACATAATATCATACAAGCATGGACTCCAAATCTTGTCCTTATTTTAGTATGCAACATCGGAAGCTCTTAATAATCACCTGAGAATAAACATGCTTAAAACGTCAACAAAAATGTTGGTGAGTTATAGGTTTAACCTATATATTATCAAATCATAATAATAGACCACAAGATTTCATATTTCAATATACATCCCATACATAGAGATAAAATTCATTCATATAGTAAATACCTGGTAACCGACATTAACAAGATGCATATAAGAATATCCCCTATCATTCCGGGAAATCCTTCGGACATGATAAAAACAACATCAAAGTACTAAAGCATCCGGTACTTTGGATGGGTTTCGTTAGGCCCAATAGATCTATCTTTAGGATTCGCGTCAATTAGTAGATCGGTTTACTAATTCTTAGGTTACCAAGCAAAAGGGGCATATTCGGCTTCGATCATTCACCCATATAATGTAGTTTCATTTACTTGTGTCTATTTTGTAAAACATTTATAAAACTGCATGTATTCTCATCCCAAAATATCAGATTTTAAAAGTGGGACTATAACTCACTTTCACAGATTTTTACTTCGTCGGAAAGTAAGACTTGACCACTGATCGATTCACGAACCTATACAAATATGTACATATATATCAAAGTATGCTCAAAATATATTTACAACATTTTTTAATACGTTATAATGTTTTAAGCTTATTAAGTCAGCTGTCCTCGTTAATAACCTATAACTAGTTGTCCATAGTTAGATGTACAGAAATAAATATAAATTATCTTGAATCAATCCACGACCCAGTGTATACAAGCCTCAGGCTAGATCACAACTCAAAATATATATATTATTTTGGAATCAACCTCAACCCTGTATAGCTAACTCCAACATTACTGCATATAGATTGTCTATGGTTGTTCCAAAATATATTATATAGATGGGTCGATATGATATGTCAAAACATTGTATACATGTCTATGGTATCCCAAGATTACATAATATATATTAGAATACATGAATAATACAATATAAGTTTGTTAAGTTATGATTTGTATAGAATTGTTACAATATTTCCCGTAGCTACAACAATCAAAAAATATCTAATCTTGTTTTACCCATAACTTCTTCGTTTTAAATCCGTTTTGAGTGAATCAAATTGCTATGGTTTTATATTGAACTCTATTTTATGAATCTATACAGAAAAAGTATAGGTTTATAGTCGGAAATATAAGTTACAAGTCATTTTTGTAAGAGGTAGTCATTTTAGTCGAAAGAACGACGTCATGATGACCATTTTGAAAAACATACTTCCACTTTGAGTTTAACCATGATTTTTGGATATAGTTTCAAGTTCATAAGAAAATCATTTTCCCAGAAGAACAACTTTTAAATCAAAGTTTATCATAGTTTTTAATTATCAAACCCAAAACAGCCCGCGGTGTTACTACGACGGCGTATATCCGGGTTTATGGTGTTTTTCGTGTTTCTAGGTTTTAAATCATTATGTTAGCATATCATATAGATATAGAACATGTGTTTAGTTGATTTTAAAATTCAAGTTAGAAGGATTAACTTTTTTTTGCGAACAAGTTTAGAATTAACTAAACTATGTTCTAGTGATTACGAGTTTAAACCTTCGAATAAGATAGTTTTATATATATGAATCGAATGATGTTATGAACATCATTACTACCTCAAGTTTAGTAGGTAAACCTACTGGAAGTGAAAAGAAATGATCTAGCTTCAAAGGATCTTGGATGGCTTGAAAGTTCTTGAAGTAGGATCATGACACAAAAACAAGTTCAAGTAAGATTTTTACTCGAATTAAGATAGTTTATAGTTATAGAAATCGAATCAAAGTTTGAATATGAATATTACCTTGAATAAGAAAGATAACCTACTGTAAATAAAAAAGGTTTCTTGATCTTAGATGATTACTTGGAATGGATTAGAAAGCTTGGATGTAAACTAGTAAACTTGAAAGGATTTTCGAAGTGTTCTTGAAGTGTTCTTCCTAAGATGATTATAGCTTGATTCTTGAAGTAATTTTTGATGAAGATGATGATTAACTACTGGAAAAATTCGTTCATAAGAGTGTGTGTGTCTGTGTTGAGAGAGAATTAGAAAGAGAATTGGAAGTGAAATGGAGTGAATGATGAGTGGTAAGTGGTGAGTGGTGAGTGGGGTTAAAAGGAGTTCTAGTTAGTTGACTAGTTCATAGTAGAAGTTAAAATTGATTAGTCATACAAGACATAATCAAGAGTGGAATCCCATGCTAGTTCCTATTGGTATATACCCACAGTAAGTACGTCTAGAAGCTGTGTATAATACGGGTATGAATACGACTAGAATTTTTGATGAAAAAAGAATGGGAATGTAACTGTACCCATTTTCGTTAAGTATTAGTGTTTTGATATATGTCTTGAAGTCTTCCAAAAGTATATTAATATATCTAAATACACTACATGTATATACATTTTAACTGAGTCGTTAAGTCATCGTTAGTCGTTACATGTAAGTGTTGTTTTGAAACATTTAAGTTAACGATCTCATTTAATGTTGTTAACCCATTGTTTATTATATCTAATGAGATGTTAAATTATTATCTTATCATGATATTATGATATATTAATATATCTTAATATGATATATATACATTTAAATGTCGTTACAACGATAATCGTTACATATATGTCTCGTTTCGAAATCCTTAAGTTAGTAGTCTTGTTTTTACATATGTAGTTCATTGTTAACATACTTAATGATATATATAATTATCATTTTATCATGTTAAATATAGTGTAACAATATCTTAATATGATACATATGTATTTAGTAAGACGTTGTAATAACGATAATCGTTATATATATCGTTTCGAGTTTCTTAACTTAGTAGTCTCATTTTTATGTATATAACTCATTGTTAATATACTTATGGAGATACTTACTTATCATAATCTCATGTTAACTATATGTATATTCATATATATATCGTCATGTCGTTTTTACAAGTTTTAACGTTCGTGAATCGTCCGTCAACTTGGGTGGTCAAATCTACATGAAACTCATTTCAAATAATCAAGTCTTAACAAGTTTGATTGCTTAACATGTTGGAAACATTTAATCATGCAAAAATCAATTTCATTTAATATATATAAACATGGAAAAGTTCGGGTCACTAAAGTACCTACCCGTTAAATAAATTTCGTCCCGAAATTTTAAGCAGTTGGAGGTGTTGTCGTATCTTCTGGAAATAAGTGCGGGTATTTCTTCTTCATCTGATCTTATTATTCCCAGGTGAACTCGGGTCCTCTACGAGTATTCCATCGAACCTTAATAATTGGTATCTTGTTTTGCTTAAGTCTTTTAACCTCACGATCCATTATTTCGACGGGTTCCTCGATGAATTGAAGTTTTTCGTTGATTTGAATTTCGTCTAACGAAATAGTGAGATCTTCTTTAGAAAAACATTTCTTCAAATTCGAGATGTGGAAAGTGTTATGTACAGCCGCGAGTTGTTGAGGTAACTCAAGTCGGTAAGCTACTGGTCCGACACGCTCAATAATCTTGAATGGTCCAATATACCTTGGATTTAATTTCCCTCGTTTACCAAATCGAACAACGCCTTTCCAAGGTGCAACCTTAAGCATGACCATCTCTCCAATTTCAAATTCTATATCTTTTCTTTTAATGTCGGCGTAGCTCTTTTGTCGACTTTGGGCGGTCTTCAACCGTTGTTGAATTTGGATAATCTTCTCGGTAGTTTCTTGTATTATCTCCGGACCCGTAATCTTTCTATCCCCCACTTCACTCCAACAAATCAGAGACCTGCACTTTCTACCATAAAGTGCTTCAAACAGCGCCATCTCAATGCTTGAATGGTAGCTGTTGTTGTAGGAAAATTCTGCTAACGGTAGATGTCGATCACAACTGTTTCCGAAATCAATAACACATGCTCGTAGCATGTCTTCAAGCATTTGTATCGTCCTTTCGCTCTGCCCATCAGTTTGTAGATGATAGGCAGTACTCATGTCTAGATGAGTTCCTAATGCTTGCTGTAATGTCTGCCAGAATCTTGAAACAAATCTGCCATCCCTATCAGAGATAATAAAGATTGGTATTCCATGTCTGGAGACGACTTCCTTCAAATACAGTCGTGCTAACTTCTCCATCTTGTCATCTTCTCTTATTGGCAGGAAGTGTGCTGATTTGGTGAGATGATCAACTATTACCCAAATAGTATCAAAACCACTTGCAGTCCTTGGCAATTTAGTGATGAAATCCATGGTAATGTTTTCCCATTTCCATTCCGGGATTTCAGGTTGTTGAAGTAGACCTGATGGTTTCTGATGCTCAGCTTTGACCTTAGAACACGTCAAACATTCTCCTACGTATTTAGCAATGTCGGCTTTCATACCTGGCCACCAAAAATGTTTCTTGAGATCCTTGTACATCTTCCCCGTTCCAGGATGTATTGAGTATCTGGTTTTATGAGCTTCTCTAAGTACCATTTCTCTCATACCTCTAAATTTTGGTACCCAAATTCTTTCAGCCCTATACCGGGTTCCATCTTCCCGAATATTAAGATGTTTCTCCGATCCTTTGGTATTTCATCCTTTAAGTTTCCCTCTTTTAAAACTCCATGTTGCGCCTCCTTTGTAGTGACCCGAACTTTTCCATGTTTATATATATTAATTGAGATTGTTATTTACATGATTAAGTGTTTCCAATATGTTAAGCAATCAAACTTGTTAAGACTTGATTAATTGAAATAGGTTTCATATAGACAATTGACCACCCAAGTTAACCGGTGATTCACGAACGTTAAAACTTGTAAAAACTATACGATGACATATATATGGTTATATATATAGTTAACATGATTTTATTATACGTATGTATCTCATTAGGTATTTTAACAATGAGTTATATACATAAAGATGAGACTATTAATTTAAGAAACTCGAAAACGATATATATAACGATTATCGTTATAACAACGTCTTACTAGGTACATATGAATCATATTAAGATATTGATACACTTGGTTAATTATGTTAAATGATAAGTAAATATATTATTAAGTGTATTAACAATGAAATACATATGTAAAAATAAGACTACTAACTTAATGATTTCGAAACGAGACATATATGTAACGATTATCGTCGTAACGACATTTAACTGTATATATATCATACTAAGATATATTATATATCATAATATAATGATAATATAACAATTTAACATCTCATTTCTTATAATAAACAATGGGTTAACAACATTCAACAAGATCGTTAACCTAAAGGTTTCAAAACAACATTTACATGTAACGACTAACGATGACTTAACGACTCAGTGAAAAAGTATATACATGTAGTGTTTTAATATGTATTCATACACTTTTAAAAGACTTCAAGACACTTATCAAAATACTTCTACTTAACAAAAATGCTTACAATTACATCGTCGTTCAGTTTCATCAACAATTCTACTCGTATGCACCCGTATTCGTACTCGTACAATACACAGCTTTTAGATGTATGTACTATTGGTATATACACTCCAATGATCAGCTCTTAGCAGCCCATGTGAGTTACCTAACATATGTGGGAACCATCAGTTGGCAACTAGCATGAAATATCTCATAAAATTACAAAAATATGAGTAATCATTCATGACTTATTTACATGAAAACAAAATTTCATATCCTTTATATCTAATCCATACACCAACGACCAAAAACACCTACAAACACTTTCATTCTTCAATTTTCTTCATCTAATTGATCTCTCTCAAGTTCTATCTTCAAGTTCTAAGTGTTCTTCATAAATTCCAAAAGTTCTAGTTTCATAAAATAAAGAATACTTCCAAGATTGCAAGTTTACTTCCAAGTTTTCTAAATCCATTCCAAGTAATCATCCAAGATCAAGAAACCTTTGTTACTTACAGTAGGTTATCTTTATAATACAAAGTAATAATCATATTCAAACTTTAATTCAATTTCTATAACTATAACAATCTTATTTCGAGTGGAAATCTTACTTGAACTGTTTTCGTGTCATGATTCTGCTTCAAGAACTTTCAAGCCATCCAAGGATCCTTTGAAGCTAGATCCATTTTTCTGATTTCTAGTAGGTTCATAACATCATTCAATTCATACATATAAAGCTATCTTATTCGAAGGTTTAAACTTGTAATCACTAGAACATAGTTTAGTTAATTCTAAACTTGTTCGCAAATAAAAGTTAATCCTTCTAACTTGACTTTTAAAATCAACTAAACACATATTCTATATCTATATGATATGCTAACTTAATGATTTAAAACCTGGAAACACGAAAAACACCGTAAAAATCGGATTTACGCCGTCGTAGTAACACCGCGGGCTGTTTTGGGTTAGTTAATTAAAAACTATGATAAACTTTGATTTAAAAGTTGTTATTCCGGGAAAATAATTTTTATTATGAACATGAAACTATATCCAAAAATTATGGTTAAACTCAAAGTGGAAGTATGTTTTCTAAAATGGTCATCTAGACGTCGTTCTTTCGACTGAAATGACTACCTTTACAAAAATGACTTGTAACTTATTTTTCTGACTATAAACCTATACTTTTTCTATTTAGATTCATAAAATAGAGTTCAATATGAAACCAAAGCAATTTGATTCACTCTAAACGGATTTAAAATGAAGAAATTATGGGTAAAACAAGATTGGATAATTTTTCTCATTTTAGCTACGTGAAAATTGGTAACAAATCTATTCCAACCATAACTTAATCAACTTGTATTGTATATTATGTAATCTTGAGATACCATAGACACGTATACAATGTTTTGACCTATCATGTCGACACATCTATATATATTTCGGAACAACCATAGACACTCTATATGTGAATGTTGGAGTTAGCTATACAAGGTGGAGGTTGATTCCAAAATATATATAGTTTGAGTTGTGATCAATACCGAGATACGTATACACTGGGTCGTGGATTGATTCAAGATAATATTTATCAATATATTTCTGTACATCTAACTGTGGACAACTAGTTGTAGGTTACTAACGAGGACAGCTGACTTAATAAACTTAAAACATCAAAATATATTAAAAGTGTTGTAAATATATTTTGAACATACTTTGATATATATGTATATATTGTTATAGGTTCGTGAATCAACCAGTGGCCAAGTCTTACTTCCCGACGAAGTAAAAATCTGTGAAAGTGAGTTATAGTCCCACTTTTAAAATCTAATATTTTTGGGATAAGAATACATGCAGGTTTTATAAATGATTTACAAAATAGACACAAGTAAGTGAAACTACATTCTATGGTTAAATTATCGAAATCGAATATGCCCCTTTTTATTAAGTCTGGTAATCTAAGAATTAGGGAACAGACACCCTAATTGACGCGAATCCTAAAGATAGATCTATTGGGCCCAACAAGCCCCATCCAAAGTACCGGATGCTTTAGTACTTCGAAATTTTTATCATATCCGAAGGGTGTCCCGGAATTATGGGGATATTCTTATATATGCGTCTTGTTAATGTCGGTTACCAGGTGTTCACCATATGAATGATTTTTATCTCTATGTATGGGATGTGTATTGAAATATGAAATCGTGTGGTCTATTGTTACGATTTGATATATATAGGTTAAACCTATAACTCACCAACATTTTTGTTGACGTTTAAAGCATGTTTATTCTCCGGTGAATACTAAGAGCTTCCGCTGTTGCATACTAAAATAAGGACAAGATTTGGAGTCCATGTTTGTATGATATTGTGTAAAAACTGCATTCAAGAAACTGATTTCGATGTAACATATTTGTATTGTAAACCATTATGTAATGGTCGTGTGTAAACAGGATATTTTAGATTATCATTATTTGATAATCTACGTAAAGCTTTTTAAACCTTTATTTATGAAATAAAGGTTATGGTTTGTTTTAAAAATGAATGCAGTCTTTGAAAAACGTCTCATATAGAGGTCAAAACCTCGCAACGAAATCAATTAATATGGAACGTTTTTAATCAATAAGAATGGGACATTTCAGTTGGTATCCGAGCGTTGGTCTTAGAGAACCAGAAAATTTGCATTAGTGTGTCTTATCGAGTTTGTTAGGATGCATTAGTGAGTCTGGACTTCGACCGTGTTTTCTTTAAAAATGATTGCTTAACATTTTTGTTGGAAACTATATATTATTAACATGTATATATTATGTGATATATTAATCTCTTAACATGTTTGATATTGTGTGATAGATGTCTACCTCTAGCACAAATCCCATTGACTCACCTAATAATAACAAACAGTCAAATATATATTGGACTGATTCACAAGTTCCCGAAGAAGAACCGGAAGAAGAATCAGAACCGGAAGAAGAATCAGAACCGGAAGAGGAGGAACCGGAGGAGGAAATAGAACCGGTGGGGGAAATAATAAAACGGTTAAGTAAAAGAAAATCCTTAACCAACCAACCAAGGTTAATTATGGTCAATGGTGTTTCCGCCAAGGAAGCAAAATATTGGGAGAATTACCAATTCTCCGATGAATCGGATTCCGACGAGAATTCCGATGATGTTATAGAAATTACCCCAACTGAATTTAAAAAGGCAAAAGAAAATAATAAGGGAAAGGGCACAAAAATAGAGAAATCTAATTCCAACCCCGATGAACTTTATATGTATCGTCAACCCCCGAAGCCCTTAAGTTGTAACAATGACCCGGGAACCTCTAAACCACCAGGTTTTTCAAAACCGTTGTGGAAAACGACAGCTCGTATTAGGGGAACATCATATATCCCTTGAAACTTGGCAAAACGAACCAAAACCGAAGAAGAAGAAACGAGCGAGTCGGAATAAGATAGTTGTATTCGTGTGGTGTAATATATGTAATATAGTGTGCTTATGCTTTATGATATATGTAAAAATTGCTTGTATTAATAAGTATTTTTTTTTATGAATCTAACTCTTGTCTATTTTACAGTATAAAAACACAAAATGGATAGACAACCCAATATTTTAAGAGACCTACCCGGAGACATGATTGATGAAATCTTGTCTAGAGTCGGTCAGAATTCTTCGACACAACTATTTACGGCGAAATCAGTTTGTAAGACGTTCGAAGAACGTTCCAAGAATGTCTTGGTTTATAAGAGACTTTCGTTTGAAAGATGGGGGATATCACATTGGGAAACCCATAAGTTACGATGTGTTTACTTTGACGCATATATTGCGGAGAACCCAAATGCTATTTTACGCAACGGGTTAAGAAATTATTTTGACTCAATGTATCTGAATATAGGACTTCATGATTTAGAAAAAGCGGCTAACATGCAACATAAAGAAGCATGCTATGCTTACGGGTTAGTAATGTTCGCTTCTCACCAAAGTGAGAAAAAGAACATCGGGCTACAACTATTAAACAAAACGTTCCCACAAGTGACGGAGTCGGTAATTGGGGTAAGAAATGAGGTTTTTAGGTTATTACGAGACTGTTGGTCATTACGTAACCCCCGTCCCTTTGACGACGTTACAACACGCTGTCTTATCAACGGCCATAACGGTTATGTTCCACAAGACCAAGGATGGGAAGTAGTCCTAGTAAAACCAGAATGCATGACTTGTTTCTGGACGTATGAATTATGTGTCTTTATTGCCTTTGCTGAACGACTTGTGTACTAGCTAGAATTATCTTCACAACTATCTTGTATCAAAGTTATTGTGTGCTATATTTCATGCTTTATGTAAAATAAGCGGTATTGTAAGTTTGTAAAATATTGTATAAAAGTTTGAACGCGAAATATTATTATAATCAGTTTTTCATATAGAATTGTAGTAGTTGAATTGTATATTAGCTACTAAGTATGAACTTAACGGGTAGGTACTACCCGAATTTAAACTTATAAAACGCTAATATGAAGAAAAAGCTTTTATAAATGAGTTCATATTACGCTACGAAATACTATTGACTACTCTTGATATTCTATATGATTAACTCGTTTCATTTGACTATTTTGAAGGAAATGGCACCGGCTACTCGACACACCTTGAATATGAGCGAAGAGGAATTTCGTGCCTTTCTTGCTTCAAACATTGCCGCAGTACAGGCTATGCTACATACCAACAATAACCTTGGATCTAGCAGTACAGGAAATCGTGTAGGATGTACCTACAAAGAATTCACTGCCTGCAAACCTTTGGAATTTGATGGAACCGAAGGACCGATTGGATTGAAACGGTGGACCAAGAAGGTCGAATCGGTGTTTGCCCTAAGTAAGTGTACTGAAGAGGACAAAGTGAAGTACGCTATGCATACCTTCACAGGTTCTGCGTTAACATGGTGGAATACCTATCTAGAGCAAGTGGGACAAGATGATGCGTACGCACTACCGTGGTCAGCATTCAAGCACTTGATGAACGAGAAGTACCGTCCCAGAACCGAGGTCAATAAGCTTAAGACAGAACTTAGAGGTTTACGAACCCAAGGATTTAATGTTACCACGTACGAAAGCCGATTCACAGAATTGTGCCTATTGTGTCCGGGAGCGTTCGAAGATGAGGAAGAGAAGATCGACGCGTTTGTGAAAGGATTACCGGAAAGAATCCAAGAAGATATAAGTTCACACGAGCCCGCCTCCATACAACAGGCATGTAGAATGGCTCACAAACTAGTGAACCAGATTGAGGAAAGAATTAAAGAACAGATGGCTGAAGAGGCCAATGTGAAGCAAGTCAAAAGAAAGTGGTAGGAAAACGGTGATAAGAATCACCAATACAACAACAACAGAAATTACAATAATAATCGCAACAATTATTCCAACAATCGCAAAATCAATCGCAACTACAACAAACGGCCCAACAACAACAACAACAACAACAGCAACTACAACAATCATCCCAACAACAATAACAACCGCAACAACAATAACAATCAGAAGCAGCTATGCCAAAGGTGTGAAAAGTATCACTCGGGGTTCTGCACCAAATTTTGCAACAAGTGTAAAAGAAATGGTCATAGCGCGGCGAAGTGTGAGGTCTACAGACCAGGGGTTAACAGAATGAAAGGAACAAATGGTGTCGGAACAAGTAATGGCAGAGCAAGTAGTGTCAGAGCAAATTATGCCAATGTAGTTTGTTATAAATGTGGAAAACTTGGCCACATTATTAGAAATTGCCCGAACCAGGAGAACACCAATGGACAAGGCCGCAGAAGAGTTTTCAATATTAATGCGGCAGAGGCACAGGAAGACCCGGAGCTTGTTACGGGTACTTTCTTATTGACAATAAATCTGCTTACGTTTTATTTGATTTGGGTGCGGATAGAAGCTATATGAGTAGAGATTTTTGTGCTAAATTAAGTTGTCCATTGACGCCGTTGGATAGTAAATTTTTACTCGAATTAGCAAACGGTAAATTAATTTCAGCAGATAATATATGCCGGAATTGAGAAATTAAACTGGGTAGCGAAATATTTAAGATTGATTTGATACTAGTAGAGTTAGGGAGTTTTGATGTAATAGTTGGCATGGACTGGCTGAAGAAGGTGAAAGCAGAGATCGTATGTTATAAAAATGCAATTCGCATTGTACGAGAAGAAGGAAAACCCTTAATGGTGTACGGAGAAAAGGGCAACATGAAGCTACATCTTAATAGTAATTTGAAGGCATAAAAACTAATAAGAAAAGGTTGCTATGCTGTTCTAGCACACGTCGAGAAAGTACAAACTGAAGAAAAGAGCATCAATGATGTTCCCGTCGCAAAAGAATTTCCCGATGTATTTCCGAAAGAATTACCGGGACTACCTCCACATCGATCTGTTGAATTTCAAATAGATCTTGTACCAGGAGCTGCACCAATAGCTCGTGCTCCTTATAGACTTGCACCCAGCGAGATGAAAGAACTGCAAAGCCAACTGCAAGAACTATTAGAATGTGGTTTCATTCGACCAAGCACATCACTATGGGGAGCTCGTGTTTTGTTTGTCAAGAAGAAGGATGGTACATTTAGGTTGTGTATTGACTACAGAGAGTTGAACAAACTTACCATCAAAAACCGTTATCCACTGCCGAGAATTGACGACTTATTTGATCAACTACAAGGCTTGTCAGTTTATTCGAAGATCGATTTACGTTCTGGATATCATCAAATGCGAGTAAAGGAGGATGATATTCCAAAAACTGCTTTTAGGAAGCGTTATGGTCATTACGAGTTTATGGTTATGCCGTTTGGATTGACTAACGCACCAGCGGTGTTTATGGACATTATGAACCGAGTGTGGTTACCATATCTTGACAAGTTTGTCATTGTTTTCATCGATGACATACTTATTTACTCAAAGAATGATCAAAAGCACGAAGAACATTTGAGAAAAGTGCTAGAAGTATTGAGGAAAGAAAAACTGTACGCTAAGTTTTCAAAGTGTGCATTTTGGTTGGAAGAAGTTCAATTCCTCGGTCACATAGTGAACAAAGAAGGTATCCAGGTGGACCCGACAAAGATCGAAACCGTTGAAAAGTGGGAAACCCCAAAAACTCCGAAGCATATACGTCAATTTTTAGGATTGGCTGGTTACTACAGAAGATTCATCCAAGATTTCTCCAAAATAGCAAAACCCTTGACTGCATTAACGCATAAAGGGAAGAAATTTGAATGGAAGGATGAACAAGAGAAGGCGTTTCAATTATTGAAGAAAAAGCTAACTACGGCACCTATATTATAATTGCCTGAAGGGAATGATGATTTTGTGATGTATTGTGACGCATCAAAGCAAGGTCTCGGTTGTGTATTAATGCAACGGACGAAGGTGATTGCTTATTCGTCTAGACAATTGAAGATTCACGAGCAAAATTATACGACGCATGATTTGGAATTAGGCGCGGTTGTTTTTGCATTAAAGACTTGGAGGCACTACTTATATGGGGTCAAAAGTATTATATATACCGACCACAAAAGTCTTCAACACATATTTAATTAGAAACAACTGAATATGAGGCAGCGTAGGTGGATTGAATTGTTGAATGATTACGACTTTGAGATTCATTACCACCCGGGGAAGGCAAATGTGGTAGTCGACGCCTTGAGCAGAAAGGACAAAGAACCCATTCGAGTAAAATCTATGAATATAATGATTCACACTAACCTTACTACTCAAATAAAGGAGGCGCAACAAGGAGTTTTAAAAGAGAGAAATTTAAAGGATGAAATACCCAAAGGATCGGAGAAGCATCTTAATATTCGGGAAGACGGAACCCGGTATAGGGCTGAAAGAATTTGGGTACCAAAATTTGGAGATATGAGAGAAATGGTACTTAGAGAAGCTCATAAAACCAGATACTCAATACATCCTGGAACGGGGAAGATGTACAAGGATCTTAAGAAACATTTTTGGTGGCCAGGTATGAAAGCCGATATTGCTAAATATGTAGGAGAATGTTTGACGTGTTCTAAGGTCAAAGCTGAACATCAAAAACCATCAGGTCTACTACAACAACCTGAAATCCCGGAATGGAAATGGGAAAACATTACCATGGATTTCATTACTAAATTGCCAAGGACTGCAAGTGGTTATGATACTATTTGGGTAATAGTTGATCATCTCACCAAGTCAGCACACTTCCTGCCAATAAGAGAAGATGACAAGATAGAGAAGTTAGCACGACTGTATTTGAAGGAAGTCGTCTCCAGGCATGGAATACCAATCTCTATTATCTCTGATAGGGATGGCAGATTTATTTCAAGATTCTGGCAGACATTACAGCAAGCATTGGGAACTCATCTAGACATGAGTACTGCCTATCATCCACAAACTGATGGGCATAGCGAAAGGACGATACAAACGCTTGAAGACATGCTACGAGCATGTGTTATTGATTTCAGAAACAGTTGGGATCGACATCTACCGTTAGCAGAATTTTCCTACAACAACAGCTACCATTCAAGCATTGAGATGGCGCCGTTTGAAGCACTATATGGTAGAAAGTGCAGGTCTCCGATTTGTTGGAGTGAAGTGGGGGATAGACAGATTACGGGTCCGGAGATAATACAAGAAACTACCGAGAAGATCATCCAAATTCAACAACGGTTGAAAACTGCCCAAAGTCGACAAAAGAGCTATGCTGACATTAAAAGAAAAGATATAGAATTTGAAATTGGAGAGATGGTCATGCTTAAGGTTTCACCTTGGAAAGGCGTTGTTCGATTTGGTAAACGGGGGAAACTAAATCCAAGGTACATTGTACCATTCAAGATTATAGATCGTGTCGGACCAGTAGCTTACCAACTGGAGTCGCGGCTGTACATAACACTTTCCACGTCTCAAATTTGAAGAAATGTTTTGCTAAAGAAGATCTCACTATTCCGTTGGACGAAATCCAAATCAATGAAAAACTTCAATTCATTGAAGAACCCGTCGAAATAATGGATCGTGAGGTTAAGAGACTTAAACAAAATATGATACCGATTGTTAAGGTTCGATGGAATGCTCGTAGAGGACCCGAGTTCACCTGGGAGCGTGAAGATCAGATGAAGAACAAATACCCGCATTTATTTCCAGAAGATACGTCAACACCTCCAACTGCTTAAAATTTCGGGACGAAATTTATTTAACGGGTAGGTACTGTAGTGACCCGAACTTTTCCATGTTTATATATATTAATTGAGATTGTTATTTACATGATTAAGTGTTTCCAACATGTTAAGCAATTAAACTAGTTAAGACTTGATTAATTGAAATAGGTTTCATATAGACAATTGACCACCCAAGTTGACCGGTGATTCACGAACGTTAAAACTTGTAAAAACTATACGATGACATATATATGGTTATATATATAGTTAAAATGATTTTATTATAAGTATGTATCTCATTAGGTATTTTAACAATGAGTTATATACATAAAGATGAGACTATTAATTTAAGAAACTCGAAAACGATATATATAACGATTATCGTTATAACAACGTCTTACTAGGTACATATGAATCATATAAAAATATTGATACACTTGGTTAATTATGTTAAATGATAAGTAAATATATTATTAAGTGTATTAATAATGAAATACATATGTAAAAATAAGACTACTAACTTAATGATTTCGAAACGAGACATATATGTAACGATTATCATTGTAATGACATTTAACTGTATATATATCATACTAAGATATATTATATATCATAATATCATGATAATATAACAATTTAACATCTCATTTGTTATAATAAACAATGGGTTAACAACATTCAACAAGATCGTTAACCTAAAGGTTTCAAAACAACATTTACATGTAACGACTAACGATGACTTAACGACTCAGTTAAAATGTATATACATGTAGTGTTTTAATATGTATTCATACACTTTTGAAAGACTTCAAGACACTTAACAAAATACTTCTACTTAACAAAAATGCTTACAATTACATCCTCGTTCAGTTTCATCAACAATTCTACTCGTATGCACCCGTATTCGTACTCGTACAATACACAGCTTTTAGATGTATGTACTATTGGTATATACACTCCAATGATCAGCTCTTAACAGCCCATGTGAGTCACCTAACACATGTGGGAACCATAATTTGGTAACTAGCATGAAATATCTCATAAAATTACAAAATATGAGTAATCATTCATGACTTATTTACATGAAAATAAAATTTCATATCCTTTATATCTAATCCATACACCAACGACCAAAAACACCTACAAACACTTTAATTCTTTAATTTTATTCATCTAATTGATCTCTCTCAAGTTCTATCTTCAAGTTCTAAGTGTTCTTCATAAATTCCAAAAGTTCTAGTTTCATAAAATCAAGAATACTTCCAAGATTGCAAGTTTACTTCTAAGTTTTCTAAATCCATTCCAAGTAATCATCCAAGATCAAGAAACCTTTGTTACTTACAGTAGGTTATCTTTATAATACAAGGTAATAATCATATTCAAACTTTAATTCAATTTCTATAACTATAACAATCTTATTTCGAGTGGAAATCTTACTTGAACTGTTTTCGTGTCATGATTCTGCTTCAAGAACTTTCAAGCCATCCAAGGATCCTTTGAAGCTAGATCCATTTTTCTAATTTCCAGTAGGTTTATCCAAAGAACTTGAGGTAGTAATGATGTTCATAACATCATTCGATTCATACATATAAAGCTATCTTATTCGAAGGTTTAAACTTGTAATCACTAGAATATAGTTTAGTTAATTCTAAACTTGTTCGCAAATAAAAGTTAATCCTTCTAACTTGACTTTTAAAATCAACTAAACACATGTTCTATATCTATATGATATGCTAACTTAATGATTTAAAACCTGAAAACACGAAAAACACTGTAAAAATCGAATTTACGCCGTCGTAGTAACACCGCGGGCTGTTTTGGGTTAGTTAATTAAAAACTATGATAAACTTTGATTTAAAAGTTGTTATTATGGGAAAATAATTTTTATTATGGTTAAACTCAAAGTGGAAGTATGTTTTCTAAAATGGTCATCTAGACGTCGTTCTTTCGACTGAAATGACTACCTTTATAAAAACGACTTGTAACTTATTTTTCCGACTATAAACCTATACTTTTTCTGTTTATATTCATAAAATAGAGTTCAATATGAAACCATAGCAATTTGACTCACTCAAAACGGATTTAAAATGAAGAAGTTATGGGTAAAACAAGATTGGATAATTTTTCTCATTTTAGCTACGTGAAAATTGGTAACAAATCTATTCCAACCATAACTTAATCAACTTGTATTGTATATTATGTAATCTTGAGATACCATAGACACGTATACAATGTTTCGACCTATCATGTCGACACATCTATATATATTTCGGAACAACCATAGACACTCTATATGTGAATGTTGGAGTTAGCTATACAGGGTTGAGGTTGATTCCAAAATATATATAGTTTGAGTTGTGATCAATACTGAGATACGTATACACTGGGTCGTGGATTGATTTAAGATAATATTTATCAATTTATTTCTGTACATCTAACTGTGGACAACTAGTTGTAGGTTACTAACGAGGACAGCTGACTTAATAAACTTAAAACATCAAAATATATTAAAAGTGTTGTAAATATATTTTGAACATACTTTGATATATATGTATATATTGTTATAGGTTCGTGAATCAACCAGTGGCCAAGTCTTACTTCCCGACGAAGTAAAAATCTGTGAAAGTGAGTTATAGTCCCACTTTTAAAATCTAATATTTTTGGGATGAGAATACATGCAGGTTTTATAAATGATTTACAAAATAGGCACAAGTACGTGAAACTACATTCTATGGTTGAATTATCGAAATCGAATATGCCCCTTTTTATTAAGTCTGGTAATCTAAGAATTAAGGAACAGACACCCTAATTGACGCGAATCCTAAAGATAGATCTATTGGGCCCAACAAGCCCCATCCAAAGTACCGGATGCTTTAGTACTTCGAAATTTATATCATATCCGAAGGGTGTCCCGGAATGATGGGGATATTCTTATATATGCATCTTGTTAATGTCGGTTACCAGGTGTTCACCATATGAATGATTTTTATCTCTATGTATGGGATGTGTATTGAAATATGAAATCTTGTGGTCTATTGTTACGATCTGATATATATAGGTTAAACCTATAACTCACCAACATTTTTGTTGACGTTTAAAGCATGTTTATTCTCAGGTGAATACTAAGAGCTTCCGCTGTTGCATACTAAAATAAGGAAAAGATTTGGAGTCCATGTTTGTATGATATTGTGTAAAAACTGCATTCAAGAAACTGATTTCGATGTAACATATTTGTATTGTAAACCATTATGTAATGGTCGTGTGTAAACAGGATATTTTAGATTATCATTATTTGATAATCTACGTAAAGCTTTTTAAACCTTTATTTATGAAATAAAGGTTATGGTTTGTTTTAAAAATGAATGCAGTCTTTGAAAAACGTCTCATATAGAGGTCAAAACCTCGCAACGAAATCAATTAATATGGAACGTTTTTAATCAATAAGAACGGGACATTTCATCCTTTATTTGAGTAGTAAGGTTAGTGTGAATCATTATATTCATAGATTTTAAACGAATGGGTTCTCTGTCCTTTCTGCTCAAGGCATCGGCTACCACATTTGCCTTCCCTGGGTGGTAACGAATCTCAAAGTCGTAATCATTCAACAATTCAATCCACCTGCGCTGCCTCATGTTCAGTTGTTTCTGATTAATTTTGTGTTGACGACTTTTGTGGTCAGTATATATAATACTTTTGACCCCATATAAGTAGTGCCTCCAAGTCTTTAATGCAAAAACAACCGTGCCTAATTCCAAATCATGCGTCGTATAATTCTGCTCGTGAATCTTCAATTGTCTTGACGCATAAGCAATTACTTTCGTTCGTTGCATTAATACACAACCGAGACCTTGCTTTGAGGCGTCACAATATATCACAAAATCATCATTCCCTTCAGGTAATGACAATATAGGTGCCGTATTGAAACGCTTTCTCTTGTTCATCCTTCCATTCAAATTTCCTCCCTTTATGCTTTAATGCAGTTAAGGGTTTTGCTATTCTGAAAAAGTCTTGGATGAACCATCTGTAGTAACCAGCTAGTCCTAAAAACTGGCGTATGTGTTTCAGAGTTTTCGGGGTTTCCCACTTTTCAACGGTTTCAATCTTTGCTGGATCCACCTGAATACCTTCTTTGTTCACTATGTGACCGAGGAATTGAACTTCTTCCAACTAAAATGCACACTTTGAAAACTTAGCGTACAATTTTTCTTTTCTCAGCAACTCTACACTTTTCTCAAATGTTCTTCGTGCTCTTGATCATTCTTCGAGTAAATAAGTATGTCATCGATGAAAACAATGACAAACTTGTCAAGATATGGCCCACACACTCGGTTCATGAGGTCCATGAACACAGCTGGTGCGTTAGTCAATCCAAATGGCATAACCATAAACTCGTAATGACCGTAACGCATCCTAAAAGCAGTCTTTGGAATATCATCCTCCTTCACCCGCATTTGATGAAATCCAGAACGTAAATTGATCTTCGAATAAACCGACGAGCCTTGTAGTTGATCAAATAAGTCATCGATTCTCAGTAATGGGTAACAGTTCTTGATGGTAAGTTTGTTCAACTCTCGGTAGTCGATACACAACCTGAATGTACCATCTTTCTTCTTGACAAATAGAACAGGAGCTCCCCATGGTGATGTACTTGGTCGAATGAAACCACGCTCTAAAAGTTCCTGTAGCTGACTTTGTAATTCTTTCATTTCGCTTGGTGCGAGTCTGTATGGAGCATGAGCTATTGGTGCAGCTCCTGATACAAGGTCTATTTGAAATTCAACGGATTGATGTGGGGGTAATCCCGGTTATTCTTTCGGAAATACATCGGGAAATTCTTTTGCGAAGGGAACATCACTGATGTTCTTTTCTTCAGGTTTAACTTCCTCGATGTGTGCTAGAATGACGTAACAACCTTTTCTTATTAGTTTTTGCGCCTTCAAACTACTAATAAGATTTAATTTCGCGTTGTTCTTTTCTCCGTACACCATTAAAGGTTTTCCTTTTTCACGCATAATACGAATTGCATTTTTGTAACAAACGACCTCTGCTCTCACCTTTTTCAACCAGTCCATGCCAATTATTACATCAAAACTTCCTAAATCGACTGGTATTAAATCAATTTTAAACATTTCATCCCCCAGTTTAATTTTTCTCTCCCGACATATATTATCTGCTGAAATTAATTTACCGTTTGCTAATTCGAGTAAAAATTTACTATCCAAAGGCGTCAATGGGCAACTTAATTTAGCACAAAATTCTCTACTCATATAGCTTCTATCCGCACCCGAATCAAATAAAACATAAGCAGACTTATCGTCAATAAGAAACGTACATGTAACAAGCTCCGGGTCTTCATGTGCTTCTGCCGCATTAATATTGAAAACTCTTCCACGGCCCTGCCCATTAGTATTCCCCTGATTCGGGAAATTTCTAATAATGTGGCCCGGTTTTCCACATTTATAACAAACAGCGTTGGTATTACTTGCTCCGACACTATTCATTTCGGCATTACTTGTTCCGACATTATTTGTTCCTTTAGTTCTGTTAAACTTTGGTCCGTAGACCTCACACTTTGTCATGCTATGACCATTTCTTTTACACCTGTTGCAAAATGTCGTGCAAAACCCCTGATGATTTTCTTCAGACCTATGACATGGCTGTTTATGGTTTTTGTTGTCGTTATTGTTATTGAGGTTATTGTTGAGATTGTTATTGTTGTTGAAATAGTTGTTGTAGTTGTTGTTGTTGTTGTTGTTGGGTTGTTTGTTGTAGTTATTGTTAGGATTGCGGTTATTGTTGCGATTGTTGTTGCGGTTGTTGGGATAGTTGTTGCGATTGTTATTGTAATTGTTGTTGTTGTTGTTGTACTGGTGACTCTTGTCACCGTTTTCCTCCCACTTCCTCTTGAGTTGTTTCGTGTTGGCTTCTTCGGTCGCCTGCTCTTTAATTCTTCCCTCAATCTGATTTATGAGTTTATGAGCCATTCGACTTGCCTTCTATATAGAAGCGGGCTCGTGTGAACTTACATCTTCTTGAATCCTTACTGGTAACCCTTTTACAAACATGTCGATCTTCTTTTCTTCATCTTCGAATGCTCCCGGACACAATAGGCACAACTCTGTGAATCGTCGTTCATATGTGGTAACGTCGAACCCTTGTGTTAGTAACTCCCTAAGTTCTGCCTTGAGTTTATTAACTTCGTTTCTAGGACGGTACTGCTCATTCATCAATTGCTTGAATGCCGACCACGGTAGTGCGTAAGCAACATTTTGTCTTACCTGTTCAAGATAGGTGTTCCACCACGTTAACGCAGTACCTATGAAGGTCTGCGTAGCATACTTAACTTTGTCCTCTTCAGTACACTTACTTATGGAAAACACCGATTCAACTTTCTCGGTCCACCGTTTCAATCCAATTGGTCCTTCGGTTCCATCAAATTCCAAAGGTTTGCAGGCAGTGAATTCTTTGTAGGTGCATCCTACACGATTTCTTGAGCCGTTAGTTGCATTGCTAGATTCAGAGTTATTGTTGGTATGTAGCGCAGCCTGTACTGCAGCTATGTTTGCAGCAAGAAAAGTACGAAATTCCTCTTCGCTCATATTCATGGTTTGTCGTGTAGTCGGTGCCATTTCCTTTAAAATAGTCAACTGAATTGAGTTAATCATACAGAATATTAAGAGTAGTCAATAGTATTTCGTAGCATAATATGAACTCATTTATAAAAGCTTTTTCTTCATATTAGCGTTTTATAAGTTTAAATTCGGGTACTACCTACCCGTTAAGTTCATACTTAGTAGCTAATATACAATTCAACTACTACAATTCCATATGTAAAACTGATTATAATAATATATCACATACAAATATTCTTCAAACTTACAACTTCGCTATATTACATATAACATGAAATATATTACACTTTGATACATGACAATTTTGAAGATAAATCTAGTTAATACGCAAGTTGTTTAGCAAAGGAAATAAAGACACGTAATTCATAAGTCCAGAAACAAGTCATGCATTCTGGTTTTACTAAGACGAATTCCCATCCTTGGTTTTGTGGAAAATAACCGTTATGACCATTGGCTAGGCAGCATGTTGTAATGTCGTCAAAAGGACGAGGGTTTCGTAATGTCCAACAGCCCCGTAATAATCTAAAAACCTTGTTTCTCACCCCAACTACTGAATCCGTCACTTGTGGAAAGGTTTTATTCAAAAGTTGTAACCCGATATTCTTTTTCTCACTTTGGTAAGAAGCGAACATCACTAACCCGTAAGTATAACATGCTTCTTTATGTTGCATGTTAGAAGCTCTTTCTAACTCGCGAAATCCTATGTTAGGATATGTTGAGTCAAAATAGGTTCTTAACCCGTAGCATAAAATTGCATTTGGATTCCCCGCATTTAATGCTTTAAAGAAAACACGGCGTAACTTACGGTCTCCCCAATGTGATATACCCCACCTATCAAAGGAAAGCCTTTTATAAACTAAGGCATTTCTGAAAAGTCTTTCAAATGTTTGACAAGTTAATTTCGCCATAACTAAATGTACTGATGAACTCTGACCGACTCTAGACAAGATTTCCTCAATCATATCCTCTGGTAGGTCTTCTAAAATATTCGGTTGTCTACCCTTAACGTTCATTTAGTTTTTATACTGTAAAATAGATAAGGATTAGATTCATAAAAGATAATTAACAGACAATACAAGCAATTTTTACATAGAACATAAAAGTACAAGCACACTATAATACATATAATACACAACAAGATTACAACTCCCTAATCTGAATCACTGGTTTCTTCTTCTTCGGACTTGGTTCGCTTTCCTAATTTTCCAGGGATATATGGTGTTCCTCTAATACGAGGCGTCGTTTTCCACAATGGTTTAGAAAAACCTGGTGGTTTAGAGGTTCCCGGGTTATTGTTACACTTTAGGAAATACGGATGTTGCCGATACATATAAAGCTCATCGGGGTTAGAATCGGGTTTCTCTATTTTTATACCTTTTCCCTTATTATTTTCTTTTGCTATTTTAAATTGGGTCGAGGTGATTTCTATAACATTATCGGAATCCTCATCGGGATCCGATTCATCAGAAAATTGGTAATCTTCCTAATATTTTGCTTCCTCGCCAGAAACACCATTGACCATTTTTAACTTTGGTCCGTTGGTTGAGGATTTTCTATTATTTAAACGATTTACTGTAGGTATCACTATTTCTTCCTCCGGAACCTCTTCTTCTTCTGGTTCCTCCTCTTCCGATTCATCATCTTCTGGTTCCTCTTCTTCCAGTTCCTCCTCTTCCGATTCCTCTTCGAGAATTTGTGAATCTTCCCAAAATATATTCGACTCTTCATTATTATTAGGTGAATCAATGGGATTTGTACTAGAGGTAGACATCTATCACACAATATCAAACACATTAAGAGGTTAATATATCACATAATATTTACATGTTAACAATATATAGTTTCCAACAAAAGTGTTAAGCAATCGTTTTTTTTTTAAGAAAACACGGTCGAAGTCCAGACTCACTAATGTATCCTAACAAACTCGATAAGACACACTAATGCAAAATTTATGGTTCTCTAAGACCAATGCTCGGATACCAACTGAAATGTCCCATTCATATTGATTATAAACGTTTCATATTAATTGATTTCGTCGCGAGGTTTTGACCTCTATATGAGACGTTTTTCAAAGACTGCATTCTTTTTTTTAAAACAAGCATAACCTTTATTTTATCGATAAAGGTTTAAAAAGCATTACGTAGATTATCAAATAATGATAATCTAAAATATACTGTTTACACACGACCATTACATAATGGTTTACAATAAGAATATATTACATCAAAAATAAGTTTCTTGAATGCAGTTTTTACATAATATCATACAACCATGGACTCCAAATCTTGTCCTTATTTTAGTATGCAACAGCGGAAGCTCTTAATAATTAACTGAGAATTAACATGCTTAAAACGTCAACAAAAATATTGGTGAGTTATGGATTTAACCTATATATTATCAAATCATAATAATAGACCACAAGATTTCATATTTCAATATACATCCCATACATAGAGATAAAAATCATTCATATGGTGAACACCTGGTAACCGACATTAACAAGATGCATATAATAATATCCCCTATCATTCCGGGAAATCCTTCGGACATGATAAAAACAACATCAAAGTACTAAAGCATCCGGTACTTTGGATGGGTTAGTTAGGCCCAATAGATCTATCTTTAAGATTCACGTCAATTAGTAGATTGGTTTACTAATTCTTAGGTTACCAAGCAAAAGGGGTATATTCAGCTTCGATCATTCACCCATATAATGTAGTTTCATTTACTTGTGTCTATTTCGTAAAACATTTATAAAACTGCATGTATTCTCATCCCAAAATATTAGATTTTAAAAGTGGGACTATAACTCACTTTCACAGATTTTTACTTCGTCGGGAAGTAAGACTTGGCCACTGATCGATTCACGAACCTATACAAATATGTACATATATATCAAAGTATGCTCAAAATATATTTACAACATTTTTTAATACGTTATAATGTTTTAAGCTTATTAAGTCAGCTGTCCTCATTAATAACCTATAACTAGTTGTCCATAGTTAGATGTACAGAAATAAATATAAATTATCTTGGATCAATCCACGACCCAGTGTATACAAGCCTCAGACTAGATCACAACTCAAACTATATATATTATTTTGGAATTAACCTCAACCCTGTATAGCTAACTCTAACATTACTGCATATAGAGTGTCTATGTTTGTTCCAAAATATATTATATAGATGGGCTGATATGATACGTCAAAACATTGTATACGTGTCTATGGTATCCCAAGATTACATAATATATATTAGAATACATGAATAATACAATATAAGTTTGTTAAGTTATGATTTATATAGAATTGTTACAATATTTCCCGTAGCTACAACAATCAAAAAATATCCAATCTTGTTTTACCCATAACTTCTTTGTTTTAAATCCGTTTTGAGTAAATAAAATTGCTATGGTTTTATATTGAACTCTATTTTATGAATCTATACAGAAAAATTATAGGTTTATAGTCGGAAATATAAGTTACAAGTCATTTTTGTAAGAGGTAGTCATTTCAGTCGAAAGAACGACATCTTGATGACCATCTTGAAAAACATACTTCCACTTTGAGTTTAACCATGATTTTTGGATATAGTTTCATGTTCATAAGAAAAATCAATTTGTCAGAAGAACAACTTTTAAATTAAAGTTTATCATAGTTTTTAATTATCAAACCCAAAACAGCCCGCGGTGTTACTACAACGGCGTATATCCGGTTTTACGGTGTTTTTCGTGTTTCCAGGTTTTAAATCATTAAGTTAGCATATCATATAGATATAGAACATGTGTTTAGTTGATTTTAAAAGTCAAGTTAGAAGGATTAACTTTTGTTTGCGAACAAGTTTAGAATTAACTAAACTATGTTCTAGTGATTACGAGTTTAAACCTTCAAATAAGATAGTTTTATATATATGAATCGAATGATGTTATGAACATCATTACTACCTCAAGTTTAGTAGGTAAACCTATTGGAAGTGACAAGAAATTATCTAGCTTCAAAGGATCTTGGATGGCTTGAAAGTTCTTGAAGTAGAATCATGACACAAAAACAAGTTCAAGTAAGATTTTTACTCGAATTAAGATAGTTTATAGTTATAGAAATTGAATCAAAGTTTGAATATGAATATTACCTTGAATAAGAAAGATAACCTACTATAAATAACAAAGGTTTCTTGATCTTAGATGATTACTTGGAATGGATTAGAAAGCTTGGATGTAAACTAGTAAACTTGAAAGGATTTTCGAAGTGTTCTTGAAGTGTTCTTCCTAAGATGATTATAGCTTGATTCTTGAAGTAATTTTTTGATGAAGATGATGATTAGCTACTGGAAAAATTCATTCATAAGTGTGTGTGTGTGTGTGTGTGTGTGTGTGTGTGTGTGTGTGTGTATGTTGAGAGAGATTTAGAAAGAGAATTGGAAGTAAAATAGAGTGAATGATGAGTGGTAAGTGGTGATTGGTGAGTGGGGTTAAAAGGAGTTCTAGTTAGTTGACTAGTTCATGGTAGAAGTTAAAATTGATTAGTCATACATGACATAATCAAGAGTGGAATCCCATGCTAGTTCCTATTGGTATATACCCACAGTAAGTACGTCTAGAAGCTGTGTATAATACGGGTATGAATACGACTAGAATTTTTGATGAAAAAAGAATGGGAATGTAACTGTACCCATTTTTGTTAAGTATTAGTGTTTTGATATATGTCTTGAAGTCTTCCAAAAGTATATTAATATATCTAAATACACTACATGTATATACATTTTAACTGAGTCGTTAAGTCATCGTTAGTCGTTACATGTAAGTGTTGTTTTGAAACCTTTAAGTTAACGATCTCATTTAATGTTGTTAACCCATTGTTTATTATATCTAATGAGATGTTAAATTATTATCTTATCATGATATTATGATATATTAATATATCTTAATATGATATATATACATTTAAAAGTCGTTACAACGATAATCGTTACATATATGTCTCGTTTCGAAATCCTTAAGTTAGTAGTCTCATTTTTATGTATATAACTCATTGTTAATATACTTATGGAGATACTTACTTATCATAATCTCATGTTAACTATATGTATATTCATATATATATCGTCATGTCGTTTTTACAAGTTTTAATGTTCGTGAATCGCCGGTCAACTTGGGTGGTCAAATCTACATGAAACTCATTTCAAATAATCAAGTCTTAACAAGTTTGATTGCTTAACATGTTGGAAACATTTAATCATGTAAAAATAAATTTCATTTAATATATATAAACATGGAAAAGTTCGGGTCACTACACTTTCTCCGCTGGCTAACTTTCTCTGCGTCGACCTTATTGATGGTTAAATCGGCGTTTTTTGTTTTATCAACTTTTTACCATGCGAAAGTTTTAGCCCTTGAACATTCCTCTGCAGTTTTTCCCTTATCCTTCTTAGGCGGTTTCAGGTGATCCAAGTTGCCTGCGCGCAGTGCTTCGAGCACTCGCTCCATCAAGTTTTTACACCGATTAGTGTCATGACCGTAGTCGTCATGGAATTCACAATACTTTGTTTTATCCCACTTACCAAATTCTGTAAGCGGAGTTGGAACCGCAAAGGTCGCGCACACTGGTTCGGTTGCCAAAATTTCTTTTGGCATTTTAGATAAACTTTTAAGCAGCGCATAGTTCTGATTATTGATGCCGCGCTGATTATTGTTTCGATAATTGCCACTTGATTTCCCTTTATCATTCCTGATAGGACCACCGCTAGGATACCTTCCACGAGAGTTGTTGCCATGATTTTGATCACGCGAACGATCATCATCGTCTTTCCTCTCATTGCGTGAACTAGCTGTTGGAATATCATTATCTTCGCCACTCCGCATATAGTCATGGCATTCATTAAGCGCTTCAGCATAAGTTGTTGGGACCGTATGGCGCAGATGCCTTACCAGTGTTAGATGACGTTCTGATTTTATACCATGTATGAGTCCAGAAATCTGTTGCTCTGGCTTGAGATCTGGTATGCACAGACACTCATTAGTATATCTTGTAAGAAATTCACCCAAAGATTCCTTGGTTTTCTGCACAATATCATGACATTCGATATGAGTACGTTTGCGTGGCCTCTGATTCTGATATTGCAGCAAGAACTTCGTCCGTAGATCCATGAACCTGGATATGCTACCTGATGGGAGCTTATTAAACCACTCGCGAGCAATGCCCTGCAGCGTCATGGGAAATATCTGACAGGCGACTGGATCCACCCAGCCTTGGGTGTGCATTGCACCCTCGAAACGCTGCAGGAAGTCATCCAGATCAGTCAAACCATTATAAGTACCCAGTGTATGGGGTATCTTTGGTGCTGATGGAAATGGATATGCAGTTATATGCGGAGGAAACTTATCAAAAGTAGTTGGTAGCTCGAAAGGTGGTTTAACAGGATCACCTTTGAGCCCTGCGAAGAAATGCCTCATCATATCCTGAACAAAATCAGGTTGTGAAAATAGGTGGACCATGTTAGGAGGCGCCGCATGCATAAATTGGCTTGCGAGATTCGCCTGCCCCTGAATATTTTGTCAAGGCTGCCCTTGCTTCCGCGGATACAACCAAGGCTGATGCATTGGAAAAGAAGGCAGGCCTGTCAGCGCAGAGTATACGGGTGGCTGAAAAGGTGCTGAAACTTGTGGCGCAGATGCCTGCGAGACCTAAGGATATGCCGCTATAAGCCCAATCGTATGCGCAGTGCTTTGCTGTTCTGCGGTTATCGGCGTCCAATGAGAATTGGCATCCGGAATGACACCGAACCCCCAACTATTAAGTAATTCATGCGCATCCGCAGGAGTCAAAAACTGCGAAATTGGACGCGGTGGTTGCCAAGGTTGAAACGGTGTAAACGATGAATTCTGCTGAACACTCTGCGTCTGCGGAGGGATTGAAACCGTGGTACTATAAATAGGTACCTGGCCGCAGCATACCACGTGCGGGCCTACTGATTCACCGCTAGTGCCCACCAAGATGACCCTTGGATCTACTGGGGAAAAATCTAACCGCGTGGTGGTGATTGGCGAGTTTGCCCTTGGCGGTGTAATCTCATCTGGATATGTCGGCTTATACCTCTGAAAAGTCTCGCCGGATACAGGCGGAGGATATGGCTCGTATCCCGCCCCCGTAACCATAGATTGCATCTGCTGATTACCAGATGGCATGTTTTGGTTATCTGTTTGAGTACGTTCCGATGATTCCCCGGAAGTCATGATACTGTTAAAGAAAAAATTCCAGAAAAATTTGTAAATAATAAGCCTTATAATTCAAAACATTAAAAGAAAACAAATAAACATGTCTTGGATTAGTTCGACTCTCAATGAAAGCACCACTTGATCATGCATATATTTTCCATAAGGTCAATATGCCTGTTCAACGCATAACGGGGAGGGTTTAAGGATCTTAGAACAAGGCTCTCCGGTCCGGTTACCGTGAATAACCCTGGCCTACATGATGATGTCGGCGGGGTGGCCAAGTGATTAAGGCCACCTTCGATAACGATCGTTGATCGGAAGGCCCCAAGTAAGGTCGTAGGTGCTAATTAACGAGAAACTAACTTGTTGACCTTGAGAAGATGCTAGACGATGCTGGTTACGTAAGACGTGTATTAGATGATGGTTACGTAATGTGATTGTGTGTTTAGAACGACAATAAGGGTTTGTATATAAAGGCCAACCCTAATTCTAGAATCATCGAAGATAATGATAATCTCGTCCATAACTAACTCCCCCGAATCTCGGATATAATTATGGAAAAGATATTGACTTGATGACCAAGTAACTACCGCACCGGGAACAAAGGCATTCGATACATAACCGCATACCGCATACAAGGTATACGTATTCTCATGCTATCAAGGGCTCGCATACGGATGGAATGCGCATGCGGGTTGCGGTATCATTAATTATTATTAGTATTTTGATTATTATTTGTATTATTAATATAAATATTATTAATTAGTATTATTATTATTAATATATTTGTATTAATTAATCAAATTAAAATTAATTACATAAGCATATAACAAGGATAGGTAAAAGATTTTGTTTGATTGTATATGCCTGTTCCATTTTTTTTATTCGTTGATTGAAAAACGAGTACTTCTTGTCTATAAATCGATTCTGGTCAATTTCATAAATCAATTAGAATCTAGTTTAACTATTAAATTATGTACTAACACATTATATATAATACTAGTTTACACTGCAAATCAGAAATTAAAAACAGAAATAAAAAGAATATGAAAGTCGACCTCTTTCTTTAATTTTTTTTCATATTTCGAATTCGAATGAATTTTAAAATGTAACAATTTAGTTATGTTGTAAATCTTCCACTTAAACTTTCTGTAAAGTCTCAAGGTCCAATCTTTCTTATCGAGTAAAAATTTTAGAGTCAAAGTTCATATTCCAAAAAGTCAATTGTTTTGTTCATCCAAAAATTCGAACCCATTTTGATGTTTTAGGATCAATCAATGATCCAAAAAGTTTCTAGGTATGTTTTACTACCTAATTCATGTTATAAATTTTGTCCAAAACAGTCTCGAATTCGATATTTGATTTTGAGTTCATGTTCTTGAACTTTGAAAAAGTAAAAACTCAAATTCGAATTTCATTTAAAAATCTATAAATGTAGTTGTGTTAGGATCACTATAAACAATCTTTCTGCAAAATTAGAGGTTCCAATTTTTAAATTTAGTGAGAATTTGAGAGTCAAAGTTTTGATTTTAAAAAGTCAAATGTTGTTCTTCAATCCAATTCGAGTTTTCAGATAAGATTTAATTACAATTGATGGTTTCAGTGTAATCCAATGTTGATTTAGAAAATAAATCATGAAAGTGTCAAGGTCACAAAATGATTCATTATGAAATCAATATTATTTTTTTTCCTCTTAATGCTCGATGTCACAGCGACTGCTGTGTTCTTTATTTAATTTTTTTTTTTGTTGTTGTTTATTTATTTTTTTCCTTTTCTTGGCTATTAATTAAAATCCCATCTACAAGTAGTACACCAAATATAAATTTCGATGCAAGGGATAGGTTGATGGTCGAATTTTTTAAAAAAAGAAAAGAAAAGTGGAAACAGAAAAGAATGGGTTATATATATAATTGATTCGAGTATAATTTAGGAAAGTAGAAACAGCTCAATGGTCAAGGATGTTTGTGTGTAAGCGGGAGGTCCCGGGTTCGAGTCTTGTTTGTGGCGAATTTTTCTTAGAAAGCTTATACATTGAGGCTGGTACCCTATTCTTCTTCTTCTTCTTATTATTATTATTATTATTATTATTATTATTATTATTATTATTATTATTATTATTATTATTATTATTATTATTATTATTATTATTATTGTTATTAAAATTATTATTATTATTATTATTATTATTATTATTATTATTATTATTATTATTATTATTATTATTATTAACTATTATTATTGTTATTATGTTAGATATTACGATTAATGAAATGATTGTTAATATAAATTATATTATTATCATTATCATTACTAGTATTATCACTAAATATTGTTATATTATTATTATTATTATTATTAATTTTATCAGACTGTTATTAAAATAAGTATTACTAATGTTATTATTATGATTAGGATTACGACCTGATGTTATAAAAACTTTAGTCTTTAGTTTAGAAATTAAACACGAAGATTTTGATGATTATAACTATGAATATAAAAGTTTTAATGATATTGTTAAGATTGTAATCATAGAAATCTTGAAAATAAATATTATTATGAAAATGATTAAGTTAAAACTTTAATTAGATTATGATTTAAAGAAAATATTAAAATTAATACTTCAATACAACATAGTATTAAAATCCTTATTAAAATCACTGTTATTTCTATTAACCTTATTATTATCACTTTTATCACTATATATATAGTATCATTATTATTTCTAATATTAGTAATGTCATAATTATTTGTAATATCATAATTAGTATAAATTTTATCATTTTTATTATTAGTAATATTAATATAATAAATAAAGATTTTTCTATATAAAAATATATTTATGACATAACACATAACTATAATAATATTTTTGTAATGAATATTAATTATTCATTTAAATTATACAAAAATAAATATCTAATTAAGTTATTAATATATAAATTAATAAAATAACAACTAATAATAAGATATATATATATAAATTTGTACGATTACAATTATATGTTTTAATATATATACAAATGATATAGGTTCGTGAATCCAAGGCCAACCCTGCATTGTTCAGTATCATCGTATGAATATTTTTACTACAAAATATCGTATTGTGAGTTTCATTTGCTTCCTTTTTAAATGCTTTTGCAATATATATTTTTGGGACTGAGAATACATGCGCTGCTTTTATAAATGCTTTACGAAATAGACACAAGTGATCGAAACTACATTCTATGGTTGGATTATCAAACCGAATATGCCCCTTTTTAGCTTGGTAGCCTAAGAATTGGTGTTTATTATAATTGCCACCAATTGACACGAATCCTAAAGATAGATCTATGGGCACTAACAAGCCCCAGACAGAGAATTTGAACTGCTTTAGTACTTCGATTTATCATGTCCGATGTGAGTTCTGGAATGATGGGGATATTCTATATGCATCCTGTTAAGGTCTATTACCAGGTGTTCAACCATATGAATGATTTGTATCTCTATGCAGTTTGCGAAATGCCTGATATGAGATGTGTATTTATGGTTAAATGAAATCTTGTGGTCTATTAAAATGATGGAAATGAATGATTATGATAAACTAATGAACTCACCAACCTTTTGGTTAATACTTTAAAGCATGTTTATTCTCAGGTAAGAAAGAAATCTTCCGCTGTGCATATGCTCATTTTAGAGACATTACTTGAAGTCATTCAAGGCATATTTCAAAAGACATTGCATTCGAGTCGTTGAGTTCAACAAGATTATTATTAAGTCATTTATAGTTTGGATATATTATGAAATGGTATGCATTCCGTCAACTTTCGATGAAATGAAAGTTTGTCTTTTAAAAACGAATGCAATGTTTGTAAAATGTATCGTATAGAGGTCAAATACCTCGCAATGAAACCAATTATTATGTAACGTTTATAATCGATATGAAGGGGGCATTTCAGTTGAAATGTCCCGTTCATATCGATTATAAACATTTCGTATTAATTGGTTTCCTTGCGAGATATTGACCTCTATATGAGACATTTTTCAAAGACTGCATTCGTTTTTAAAACAACCCATAACCTTTATTTTATCGTTATAGGTTTTAAAATCATAACGTAGATTATCCAGTAATGATAATCTAAAAGATAACATTTTTCACACGACCATTACATAATGTGTCATACCCCCAAATAGGGCCGGGGAAATATGACATCACAATATCACAACACAAGTATGTATAAACGAGAACGACTCTATATGAGATGTTTTATTTGATAACTAATGTATTAAAGCAGCGGAAAGTGTTAAGTCGTTACGATTGTAAACTTTAATGTTCTAATGCAATAACATGATTGTATAAATGCGGACTCCAAAAGCAGCAAAGTCTAAATAGCAAATAATCTTTAACAATCTTCACCTGAGACAAAACATGCTTAAAGTGTCAACCAAAAAGGTTGAGTGAACAACATAGGTTTAATAATTATAACAAGTTTTAGACCACAAGATTTAATTAGAGTTGACTGATATAAAATCAATCAATAGAATGAAGTGTGTTTATTAATATAATGAATATATTAACAGTGACCGATGAAGTTTGTTTATTAATATAATGAATATATTAACAGTGACCGATAAAGTTTGTTTATTAATATAATGAATATTTTATCAGTGACCGATAAAGTTTGTTTATTAATATAATGAATATATTAACAGTGACCGTTAAAGTTTGTTTATTAATATAATGAATATATTAACAGTGACCGATAAAGTTTGTTTATTAATATAATGAATATATTAACAGTGACGATAAAGTTTGTTTATTAATATAACGAATATATTAACACTGATGATAAAGTTTGTATATTAATATAACGAATATATTAACAGTGACCGATATTGTCAACAGACAAAGCAGGTTTACTAATATAACGAATTATATTAGCAGTGACCGTTATTGTTAACAAACAACATGTAATGGATAAAATTTGAGTACTTGTGTCTAAGCGTAAAACAGTTTAAAAACAAGCATGTGTCTCACCCCAAAGTTTATAAAATAAGTAAATAGAGAAAGTTAAAAAAAGTGGGGCTATGAAGTTCACCTTAATAGCAGATAGATATTCCACGCAAGTTATATGATCAGAGTGTTGAACCCGGAGATCTCAACCTAGGGATATTATGTTCGATTAGTTAATGTCTAATAGATGTAATGTTTGTTTATTAATATAGTAAACTATATTTCGAGAAAGTTATATTCATATGAGTGATAATATAATTAGTGTTTATTAAGTGTTACTATATAATTAAGTGTACATGTTATACTAATAATAGTATTATTAGTTACATTAATTATTCAACTATTGAGTAAGTTATCATTATGTGTTACATATATAATTTTATCTATGTGATACAATACATTACATATATATTCTTTATTCATTATACATGTATTTATTTTTAACTATATGATACATATGTGTTAGTAAGTGTAGGTGTTACATATATAGTAGTGTAAGATGGTACATAAACATATACTTGTTACTTCTTGTTATAATTAGGTTTACTAACTTATGTATCTTACATAATGAACTTTCATACATACATTCACACGTACATATACATACTTATATACACATACATATACACGTATGCATATATTCACATATACACACACACATATACATACAGTGTATACTTGCACATACGTACGTATGCATGCATACATGCACGTACACCATGATCACTTTACAAATCCATAATCTTAACCTAAATTTTTTTTTAATCAAAATCTTTATAGCTTAACATAAAATCATAAGTTTTTAACTTAACAACCAGTAACCTTTTAGCTCTAATCAAATCATAATCTCTTTCACCTTTAATCTATTTTCGACCCAAAGATCATGATCATGATCTTAATCTTTTATTCATAACGATTCCTTTTCATTATCTATATCATACCCCTTATTATTTACAAATCAAATTATCATCACTAACTACATATTAATGAAACACTAATCTTCTTTTTAACAATATCAACACATATTCAATCCACTTTAATCTTTTTCGCCTACATGAAATTATACTTCATGATCATACCTAAATCAACCTAGTATCTTATTAACATAAAATCATGACTTTATATCTTAGTAGCTAATCATCCTTTTTCTTAAAAATTTATTAGTACTTCCTAATTATACTTAACCTTATTACAATTGTCACCTTTCAACCCTAACCATAATCTTGTATTATCATGTTCACCATACATAACTTTAACCTTTCTTTAAATCCTTTAACCAATTAATCACCTAGTATATATACCATGATCTAATCTTTAATCTTATCACTAATAATCTCAATACTTATTCTTATAATTATTATTATTATAATTTTTTTTTACTCATTCATTAACCATAACCATAATTATTATAATTCACATAATCTTTTAACATTATCATCTTTTTCACCATATTCATAATACTTCTAATTATCTTCTAAAGACAAGATCAATATTATTTCACATGAAACAAAGAAAACAATAGCTTAAGTAAGAATGATTATCATTAGGATTTAGGGATACCTTAACAAGATTGAGACCAAGAATAAGATAGTGATTATGATACGAATAGGAACAGATTCACAGCAGCAACAATCACGACCTCTTGGACTGATTTGTTCATGTTAGAAAGACATAAAGTACAGTGGATTTTGTAGCAACAATAACGCAGCAGTTATGCAGCAACAACACAGCAGATTCGATGATGAATCGAGGCTGAATAGCAGGCACAAAACAGAAGAAAAACGCAGCAGCAATGGGTGGTTTAGGGGTTGATTCTTGGGCTGTTTTGAAGGCGTGTTTGCAGTAGGTAAAACAATAGATTAAAGGGTTGTTGTGGACTGCAGAAGGATGGCGATAGGTGGCTAGATGGGTGGTCGATATGCAGGTTTGATGAGGATGATGATTAGTCGATACAGAAAAGGCTGTGGAGGGTTTATGTTCGACTAATGAGGCTGCCGCAGCTTGTTTTAGTCGACAGAATATGGAGGGAAGACATGTGAGGTCTGTCGACTAGATTGTGGGGTTTTGGTTATGATGAACGTATGGAAAACTTAGGGATTTATATAGGGTTGTTGGATTTCCTAATCCTACTCAAAAATCTTGGTGATTAAGGTTACTAATTAGAGTTAAGCTAGGATTTATTAACTTAAGGATCAAGCTTGATTCTCCTAAAAAAAATATATACAGCCGAGTTTATGATCTTATGTATTTATTTATTTTTTTTTTTTACGGCAATTCCTTTATTTATACAAGTATTTATATTATTATATATATATATATATATATTTTTTTTCTGTACTTTATTATTTAATGTTTATTATATATATATATATATATATATATATATATATATATATATATATATATATATATATATATGTTTTTATATTTAATATCATTATTATTAATATTATTTATATTAGAGTTACATTTTATTTAATTGTTAACCCCTAACTTTTACAATTTCTTAATTTGGTTCTAATTAGTTTATAACTTTATAATTGTCACCATTTATTATTATTATTTTAGTATTAGGGTTAAATTTTAATAATTAATATGAAATGGAATTAGGGTTTAATATTAAATGGTGTTAGGGTTTAGCATTTAATGCAACGGGTTAGGTTTTGGGTTTTAAACGATATTAGGGTTTTAGTATTAATTACTTTATTTATTACACCCGTATAACAACCCTAGCTATAATGTACAAACATACGCTGAACTCTAAGGGCAACTTGGTAAATTCAGAAGGGAAAAGTGAGGGTTGTTATAGTACCTCCCCGTTAATTTAAACTTCGTCCCGAAGTTTTCAGGAAGACTTCTCGGATGCGTTAGAAGGTGAGAATAGATGTGGATATTTCCGTCTCATTTGGTCTTCACGTTCCCAGGTATACTCGGGGCCTCTACGTGAATTTCAACGGATCTTAAGAACAAGAATAGAGCTTTGTTTCAAACGTTTAACCTCACGATTCATAACTTCTATAGGTTTTTCAATGAAGTGCAATTTAAGCGAAGATCATTCTAGGGAATAACGAGTATGCCGTCAACAAGACACTTTTTAAGATTCGAAATGTGAAATGTATGAACTTTATTTAACAGGAAGTGTTGACTAAAAATTATCATTCGGTCATCGTTTTGTTAAAGCAAAGTCTACACTTAATTAAAGTGGGGACCTACTTGAACGAGAGTGGATACTGTATGAAATTTCAGCTAAAGAGCCTAGGTGATTAAAATATCTAGTCTTATGGACTTCCTCCATGACTAGTTCTTGAAAATTTCTGATTAATGGTGATTTTTATAGGATCGACATGTATTCCTTCACTATAACTACATGTCCAAAGAATTGTACGATTCGTAGCCAAAGTTCACACTTAGAAAAACTTGGCACACAGTTGTTCCTTCTTTAAGAGCTCTAGAATCAATTGCAGATGTTACTCATGCTCTTTCTCGCTCTTGGAATAGATTAAGATGTCATCAATGAAGACTATCACGAATTTATCAAGATAGGATTTGCATGCATGGTTCATAAGATCCATGAATACAGCAGGAGCAGTGGTTAAACTAAAAGGCATGACAAGAAACTTATAGTGTCTATAACGAGTTAGGAAAGTAGTCTTAGAAACATTGGTTTCGAATAGATACTTGATGGTTATGATACGAAAAGGAATAAGATAGTGATTATGATACGAAAAGGAACAGATTCACAGCAGCAACAATCACGACCTCTTGGACTGATTTATTCACGTTAGAAAGACAGAAAGTACAGTGGATTTTGCAGCAACAATAATGCAGTAGTTATGCAGCAACAACACAGCAGATTCGATGATGAATCGAGGCTGAATAGCAGGCACAAAACAGAAGAAAAACGCAGCAGCAATGGGTGGTTTAGGGGTTGATTCTTGGGCTGTTTTGAAGGCGTGTTTGCAGTAGGGAAAACAATAGATTAAAGGGTTGTTGTGGACTGCAGAAGGATGGCGATAGGTGGCTAGATGGGTGGTCGATATGCAGGTTTGATGAGGATGATGATTAGTCGATACAGAAAAGGCTGTGGAGGGTTTATGTTCGACTAATGAGGCTGCCGCAGCTTGTTTTAGTCGACAGAATATGGAGGGAAGACATGTGAGGTCTGTCGACTAGATTGTGGGGTTTTGGTTATGATGAACGTATGGAAAACTTAGGGATTTATATAGGGTTGTTGGATTTCCTAATCCTACTCAAAAATCTTGGTGATTAAGGTTACTAATTAGAGTTAAGCTAGGATTTATTAACTTAAGGATCAAGCTTGATTCTCCTAAAAAAAATATATACAGCCGAGTTTATGATCTTATGTATTTATTTATTTATTTTTTTTACGGCAATTCCTTTATTTATACAAGTATTTATATTATTATTATTATATATATATTTTTTTTTTCGGTACTTTATTATTTATTGTTTATTTTATATATATATATATTTTTATATTTAATATCATTATTATTAATATTATTTATATTAGAGTTACATTTTATTTAATTGTTAACCCCTATCGTTTACAATTTCTTAATTTGGTTCTAATTAGTTTATAACTTTATAATTGTCAACATTTATTATTATTATTTTAGTATTAGGGTTAAATTTTAATAATTAATATGAAATGGAATTAGGGTTTAATATTAAATGGTGTTAGGGTTTAGCATTTAATGCAACGGGTTAGGTTTTGGGTTTTAAACGATATTAGGGTTTTAGTATTAATTACTTTATTTATTATACCCGTATAACAACCCTAGCTATAATGTACAAACATACGATGAACTCTAAGGGCAACTTGGTAAATTCAGAAGAGAAAAGTGAGGGTTGTTATATAATGGTTTACAATAATATTACACATCGATTTAAATCTTTGAATGCAGTTTTTAAACAATATATTACAAGCATGCTGACTCCAATTCTTGTCCTTAATTAGCATGCAACAGCGGAAGCTCTTAATAATCACCTGAGAATAAACATGCTTAAAAACGTCAACAAAAATGTTGGTGAGTTATAGGTTTAACCTATATATATCAAATTGTAATAATAGATCACAAGATTTCATTTTTCATAAACATCCATCTCATATCAGGCATTTCGCATAAACTGCATAGAGATAAATATCATTCATATGGTGAACACCTGGTAATCGACATTAACAGAACGCGTCTATAATATCCCCATCATTCCGGAACTCTCATCGGACATGATAAAATCGAAGTACTAAAGCATCCGTAACCCGGATGGGGTTTGTTAGGCCCAATAGATCTATCTTTAGGATTCGCGTCAATTAGGGTTTCTGTTCCCTAATTCTTAGATTACCAGACAAAAAAGGGTGATATTCGGTTATAATAATTCAACCATAGAATGTAGTTTTGCATACTTGTGTCTATTTTGTAAAACATTTATAAAACTGTATGTATTCTCATCCCAAAATATTAGATTTTAAAAGTGGGACTATAACTCACTTTCACAGATTCTTAATTCGTTGAGAATTAGACTTGGCCACTGATCGATTCACGAACCTATAACAAATATATACATATATATCAAAGTATGATCGAAATATATTCACAATATGTTTTATTACGTTTTAACGATTTAAGTTTGTTAAGTTAGCAGTCCAACGTTAGTAATCTACAACTAGTTGTCCACAGTTAGATGTAAAGAATTAAATCAATATATATTATCTCGAATCAATCCATGACCCAGTGTAAACAAGTCTCAGGCTAGATCACAACTCAAAGTATATATATTATTTTGGAATCAACCTCAACCCTGTATAGCTAACTCGAACATTACTGCATATAGAGTGTCTATGGTTGTTCCCAAATAATATATATAGATGGGTCGATATGATATATCGAAACATTGTATACGTGTCTATGGTATCCCAAGATTAAATAATATATGTTAGAATATATGTATAATACAATATAATTTAGTTAAGTTATGATTTGTATAGATTTGTTACAAATTTCACGTAGCTACAACAAGTAAAAATATCCAATTTTGTTTTACCCATAACTTCTTCGTTTTAAATCCGTTTTGAGTGATTCAAGTTGCTATGGTTTCATATTGAACTGAAATTTATGAATCTAAACAGAAAAATTATAAGTTTATAGTCAAAAATATAAGGTACAAGTCGTTTTTGTAAGAGGTAGTCATTTCAGTCGAAAGAACGACGTCTTGATGACCATTTTGAAAAATATACTTTCACTTTGAGTTTAACCATGATTTTTGGATATAGTTTCATGTTCATAAGAAAAATCATTTTCCCAGAAAACCAACTTTTAAATCAAATTTTATCATAGTTTTGATTATCTAACCCAAAACAGCCCCCGGTTTCACTACGACGACGTATGTCCGGTTTTACGGTGTTATTCTTGTTTCCAGGTTTTAAATCATTAAGTTAGCATATCATATAGATATATAACATGTGTTTAGTTGATTTTAAAAGTAAATTTAGAAGGATTAACTTTGTTTGCGAACAAGTTTAGAATTAACTAAACTATGTTCTAGTGATTACAAGTTATAATCTTCGAATAAGATAGTTTTATATATATGAATCGAATGATGTTATGAACATCATTACTTCCTCAAGTTTAGTAGGTAAACCTACTGGAAGTGACAAGAAATGATCTAGCTTCAAAGGATCATGGATGGCTTGAAAGTTCTTGAAGTAGAATCATGGTACGAAAACAAGTTCAAGTAAGATTTCTACTCGAATTAAGATTGTTATAGTTATAGAAATTGAATCAGAGTTTTAATATGAATTATACCTTGAATTAAAATGATAACCTACTAAAAATATCATAGGTTTCTTGATCTTAGATGATTACTTGGAATGGATTAGAAAGCTTGGAAGTAAACTTGTAATCTTTAAAGTGTTTATGAAGTGTTCTTGAGTTGTTGTTTTGTATGTTTATGTAGGTTAACTAGATTGAGCTAGATTATGAAGAAAATGATGAAGAACACTTAGAACCATAAGATAGGAATTGAGAGAGAGTAATTTGATGCATAAAAGTTGGAATGAAAATGTGTTTATGGTTGGTGAAGAAAAACGTGATCCTACCCTTGAATATAAGGTTCCATTAGTTTGTATTTTTGTTAGATATTTAATGCTAGTTGCCAAATGATAGTTTCCAAATGTTTAGGTGACTCATTAAGGCTGCTAAGAGCTGATCATTGAAGCGTATATACCAATAGTATATACATTTAGAAGTTGTGTATTGTACGAGTATGAATACGGATTGAATATGAGTAAATAGTGTTACTGTAGTAAATAGTGTTTACTGTAGCAATAGTATTTTACTGTAGCAAATAGTGTTTTACTGTAGCAAATAGTGTTTTAGTTGTAAATATTTGATTTAATTGTATTTCTTCTTATATATAAAATAAAAACTTACATCATAAAAGAATAAAACGATTATATAATTATCACAAGTTATGACGTTCGTGAATTATCAGGCAAACGGGGTGGTCAATTGTCTACATAAACTCATTTCAATTAATCAAGTCTTAACAAGTTTAATTGCTTAACATGTTGGAAACATTTATTCATGTAAATATTAATCTCATATAATATATAATCATGGACAAGTTCAGGTCACTACATCCGTGCGCCTACGGGCAAAGCGGACAATATCATGCTATGGGGAACATGTTACCTGGGATGTTACAACGAGCACGTTAAACGGCTTGCCCTGGCAAACGGGCCCTGCAAACGGCTTGCTAAACGGCCTGCCAGCCGTTTGCAGGTAAAATCCAATTCTATTTAAAGGCTTTTTGTCATCCAATTTCAACACACCTCTCTTCACTCTCTCACTACATTACACTTTCTCTCACTAGAGCTTTCAAGGCCTTCTCATCTCCGTGTGGGAAATTAAGCATTCGGAAACGAACACCGAAGATTGTAATAGGAGCGGTCTTAAGGATGTCAGCACTTGTAATGGTCCAGATCTCGTCCGTAAATGGTGAACGCTTTCCTTTATTTAATGAAGTTACTTTGTTATCTTGAGTTGCTTTCATCTTGCATGATTATCTATCTGTTACAAATGTTTATTATGTGTTGAATACTTTATCTGAAACTTATCATATTGTTATGCTGAAACCCTGGCGGTTTAGAAGTCTAATTCACGGATCACCCTTTCCACTTATTCACGTGGCTATAACCTAGTATTAGGACCTGATCAACCCTAGGATACGAGGTAAGTAGTTATGTGTGCTTAACATCACAATAGGGATATAGTACCTACGTACGAATAACCATTTATTCATCAAAGAAGAGCTACCAATTTAGGTTGTGATTAGAGCTGGCAACAAAGAGTTCAGTGAACACTAGCTTGCTCAAAAGAATGATTCGTGTCAGAAGCAATGTTCTTGAGATGTTGTAAGATGATCCGGGGTTGAATAAGTGATCGCAAAGGAGAGACCTCTAATCTAATTAGTAGTACCTTAGGATATCTAAGATTGCACATCTGTTAATGTTAAGGCATAGCATAGTGTTAAGTGGTGGAATATTGCTTTAGTTAGACTAACTAGAATTAAGAAAAGCTGAGACTTTCCTTTATGGGTATACCACTTTGTTCATGTACCTAGGATTCTATCCATAAGGTCGTTTAAAACCTTTAGGTTAACGTTGGGAGTAGGGATATCTGTCTTAGCCAGAATCTTCAAGGCCTAAACTCTTAGTGACAAATCAGTTAGGTTCATAGCCCAGTTGATTGAGGTTTAGTGTTTATCCTAGGAAGTTGAGCTCTTGTCATAATTTCCCATCAGAACTCTATTCTCCATACCTACCTATCTCTATCTTTATACGTTCAATTACTGTTTAATTTAGTTTATCTTAATCTATCACCTCTTGTCACTAGGTTTAACTATATAGGCACTTTTGTCCTACGTTACTGAGCAAATATACAAAAATACAAACCTGAGTTATATTTACCACTTACTCGTTAAAAGGAAGACAAGTAGGTGAGTTATAGTTAGGAAACCACAGCTAAATATAAATGATAAAACCATTGCTCTCTTTTGGTAGCTAATTCTGACGTGTTGCGACCTAACGACACCGCACAAATAAAACCGTCTGTTTTGGCCATATCATAAGGAGTATAAGTTTTTGGCGCCGCTGCCGGGGACTTATTTTCTGTCTGTTAAGGTAATCGTTTATTCTGTCAAAATATCTGAGATTCTTAAGTGGTGTCTAAGAAAGACAATTATACACGGACTTCGTTGTTGGATTTTCCGAACAGTCTCCAATTATATTAGAACCAAAAGGATCCTGCCTCTCCGTTGTCGGCCTGGCCACTTGTTTCAAAGATAAATTGACAAGAAACACACATGCTTAAGAAACAGGGAGTTTGTTGGTATAGGATTTAAATTCGCCATTATAGTAAACCCTTTTCAAAACTATAAAAATAAAATATTAATTATGGTATTAATTTCTATAGATTCAAGTTCAAACTTAACCGACTACGAAAAAAGTGCGAAAGGCAGTTGCTCTCCCACAACTTCAGAAACCGAGGAAGTTTTTCTTTATAAACCCAAAACAAATCTAAACCTTGATGAGTCTCATCAAGAATTAGTTCTTGATCCTTGTAGTCTAAGAAGCTGGATAATTTCATCTGACTTAGAGATTTCATTGCTTTTGGATAAGTTTTACTCAAATGAACCAGGATTCAACCCTCTTCATGATTCAAAAGGGGGGCTCAGTCTTAACGAACTCCTGATTATGGAAGATGAAATACGGGAAGAATATCCAAGTATTTTCAATTATCCAGACTTGTTTGAATTTAATCCCAAAGAGAAACTACACACTGATAAAACAAAAACTCTGTTTACTGGAAATCTGTTAAATCCTAGTAGAAGGTTAGACGTCTATAGAGAATTCATTAGGTACCTCTATTCCTCAGACTTTCCGTTCTCAACATTTCAAATCAATCTGTTAAAAGAGCTGCGTTCTCAAGTTCGTTCTCTTCACAAACTGTTAAAAGAATGTGGGGATGATATTTTTGTCAAGTATTGGGATGCAGAAATTGATTCCAAATTCGATTTAGAGTTACTAATCAGTTTTCTCCCTCACTTCACCAATAAGGAAGTTTCTCCAATTCATATAAACTGTTATGTCACCGCAATGATCTCTGAATTAGAATTTTGGATTGAAAACAAGAAACCTAACCCTATTTCAAAATATGGAAACCGAGATTTATTTTACTTTGATCCAGCCTCATCTCTCATCAAAAGATTAATTGAAGCTTTTCTGAATTCTACCGAGGAAAGAATACATCATAATTTCTTCGCAAAAAGAAAGGAAATATATTCTGAACTCACACAAAGCCTCACTATGTCAAAATTTCCATTTACAACCCCGCAAAGAAAGATCATTCGGGAAATATCTACAAATTTTAAATTTACTATCGGTGATCCTGACTGCGCGGAAGATCTTTTATTTTAAGACACAGTGTAAAAACTTCTTTTTGAACTTAATTATCGAGATACTGGACCAAGGGATGGAATTTTGAATATTAAAAAAGTTAGAAGGGCTTTGGTTAAACTTATGGACGATATCGGAGATTTAACAAAGTGTGAGCGCAAAATGTTAAGTGATTTTGAAATATTTTCAGTTCACTCCGCTGATTTACTCTTGATGGTCAAAGAAGCTTTGAACTTGTCTTTCTTACCACGTCATTTCTGAAATTTAGTTGTGGAACCTGTGCAATTTGTGTTTTTAATAAAATAAAATGACAAAATTGCTGAAATAGTCCCTGTGGTTTGTACCAAAATGCTGATTTAGTCCCTGTGAATTTTTTTTTACATATTTCGTCCTCGTGGTATGTCATTCTAATGCCCCGTCCTAATTCATCTGGACGAATACATTACAATTGGTTATATCGCGAGGTACTTGACCTCTATATGATACATTTTACAAACATTGCATTCGTTTTTAAAAGACAAACTTTCATTACATTGAAAGTTGATGGCATGCATACCATTTCATAATATATCCAACTATAATTGACTTAATAATAATCTTGATAAACTCAACGACTCGAATGCAACGTCTTTTGAAATATGTCATGAATGACTCCAAGTAATGTCTCTAAAATGAGCAAATGCACAGCGGAAGATTTCTTTCATACCTGAGAATAAACATGCTTTAAAGTGTCAACCAAAAGGTTGGTGAGTTCATTAGTTTATCATAATCATTCATTTTCATCATTTTAATAGACCACAAGATTTTTATTTCTCATAAATATACGTCCCATGCATAGAGACAAAAATATCATTCATATGGATTGAACACCTGGTAACCGACATTAACAAGATGCATATAGAATATCCCCATCATTCCGGGACACCCATCGGACATGATAATATCGAAGTACTAAAGCATTCCAAATTCCAGAATGGGGCTTGTTGGGCCCGATAGATCTATCTTTAGGATTCGCGTCAATTTGGGGGTCTGTTCCCAAATTCTTAGGCTACCAAGCTAAAAGGGGCATATTCGGCTTCGATCCATTCAACCATATAATGTAGTTTCAAATACTTGTGTCTATTTCGTAAAACAGTTATAAAAATAGCGCATGTATTCTCAGTCCCAAAAATATATATTGCAAAAGCATTTAAAAATGGAGCAAATGAAACTCACTATGCTGTATTTTGTAGTAAAAATACATATGACGGTATTGAACAACTGAACAATGCAGGGTTAACTTCGGATTCATGAACCTATATCATTCATATATGTATTAAAACATATACTTGTAATCGAACTAATATATAAATTTATTAGTTATATCATTTTGATATTAATAATATATATATGTTTCATATATTCATTCTGTTATATAAAAATATTAATTTTCGTTATGTTATACATATTAAATATATTTTTAATATATGCATATCATTTGTACATTAATAATAGTAGTTATAATAATATCAAAATAATATTAATAGTGGTAAAAATGATAATAATTATAATACTTATTATTACTAGTAAAGATAATAATATTAATAATTCTTTTAATGATAATAATAATGATATTAATAATAACTGTAAAAATGTTAATTATAATGTTAATGGTACTAATGATAATGATACTTAATAATTTTAACAATAATAATAATGATCATACTAGTTTTAATAAAATTATAGGTTTAAAAATAATGATACTTTTAGTAATAATGATAATAATAATACTTTATAATAAAATTTTACTACTAATCATAATCATATCAACAATATTACTAATGATAATATTAATACCTATGTTAATGATAACAATAATAATTCTATAAATTTTAAATTGATACGATAATTATGATACTTGTAACTGTGATAATAATAATAATAATTACAATTCCAATTATAATACTAGTAATAATAATAAAATAATAATAGTACTAATAACGATAATATTAGTAATGATAATACTAATAATTTTTAAGTGTTAATACTAGTAGTAATAATAATACTACAACTTCATAATAATAATGATAATAATACTAATAATAATAATAATAATAATAATAATAATAATAATAATAATAATAATAATAATAATAATAATAATAATAATAATAATAATAATAATAATAATAATAATAACAATAATAACAATTTTTACAATAATAATTAATACTAGTAATAACAATAATAATAATAATAATAATAATAATAATAATAATAATAATAATAATAATAATAATAATAATAATAATAATAATAATAATAATAATAATAATAATAATAATAATAATAATAATAATAATAATAAGATGAGAACTACCTTAAACAACCTCTTTAAAAAAAAGAGTCAAGAACCGAACTCGAACCTGAGACCTCACGCTCACCCTCTAGCAACTTAACCGTCCCTCTGTTTCTCTCTTTTCTATTTAATATCTCAACTTTATTGTACTTAACCTATATCATTTATGTTTCGTATTTCTCCTTCATCATCATTTATAAACGAACCAATATCGAACCAATTTCATAACAGCGTAATATAAATTGAGTTAAGAATTTTAACAAACTGTAATCAACCTATGATAATCTTTAAATTACTTGAAAAACGTAAATAAAATAAAATAAAAGAATTCAACCTGCTGCTTCTGCAGCCGCTGAAGAATCAGGAAAAAATATTTCACGATTTCATTTTTTGGGACGTTTTAAGCAATAGTTTTAACAGCATATAAACTTTACAAGTCATTAATTTAACTTGAATCGTAACAAAAAATTCGAATTTGATTCAAGAATAAAGTTTGACTTTTTTACTTCATAAACTTTGACTTCGAAATTCTTACTCGATATCAAGAATTGAGATTCGAAACTTCCCGGATAGTTGAAGTAAACTATTCCTAATAACACTGCATTTTTATATTTTATAATATCGTTTGAATTCAACGTTTTTAAAAATCTAACCAAGAACAGAGGTACAAGTTTCCTTTTCTTTATCTTGCTGTTTTAATTTTTGAAATTTGTTGTTGTAAGTGGTGTAATGGTTATAGGGGGTGGATGAAAACGAATGAGTTAATAAATTGCAAATGAGAGTCCTTTGTTATACCTCACTTTGTGTCTACAGATAATATTCGAGTCAGAGTATCAAACAAAACCAAAATAAAGCAGATAGAGAATAAATAAATAAAAAAATAAATTTGAGAACGATCCCTAACTGATTTTGTCTTTGATTGTGGACAGGATTCGACATATAACACTTTCAAGGACAGAAAAAATTTGATGCTGATAGGAATAAAGAAATCACGCATTTTAGGATAATTTATGTATATATATGGTAATTAATATTAATGATTAATAATATATTAATAATAATAAAAATACTAATAATAATAGAAATAATACTAATCTTAATGATAAAAATAATTAATAACATCAAATAATACTCATAATAATAATAATAGGGATAAAAGTAAAAATAATGATATTAATAAAATGATAATTCTTAATAATACTAAGAGTAATAATGATAATAAGTCACAATAATAATAATTTTAGTGAAATTGATAATAATGATATTATTAATGATAATAATACTAATCAAATTTATATTAGTAGTAATAATATATATATCAAATTTCATATTTATGTATTAACTTTCATATCTATATAATATATATTGAAAACAATAATTTAAAAAATAGTGGTATTAATATTAACGTTAATAATAATAATGGAAGTATTAGTATAACAATTATATTTTAAACTTGTAATTAATTTGATGTAATATTTAATAGGTATGTGAAATATATATTACGTAATATATTTTATCATATATTGACTATTTATAAATTATATATATATATTACTATATATATACCATTACTTATATATAGTTTTCATATATATATATATATATATATATATATATATATATATATATATATATATATATATATATATATATATATATATATATATATTCATAGCAACTTAATTATTCTGTTCATTAGTTTACATATTTAATTTCAATTGATTAAATTGTATTTTATTATTTCAAACTACTATATATATATTTTTGTTTATATATATATATATATATATATACTTACATATATATATATATACACACACTTATTTATGTAACTTAATTGTTTGTGAATCGTCGATAATGGTCGAATGATAATTGAATACATGAACATAGTTTCAAAGTTTTTGAGACTCAACATTATAGACTTTGCTTATCGTGTCGGAAACATATAAAGATCAAGTTTAAATTTGGTCAGAAATTTCTGGGTCGTCACAGTCAGTGTTGCTGATTCCGTCCCTATTTCTGATGGCCGTCTAAATTAGCCGTTAAACCAGGGTCCTGTGCGAAACATGTGAGGGTATCCTCGTCATTTCAGTTGTTGCATCATCATCTTACCTTCTACTTCATCCCAATTTTGTTTCCCTTTTTCTTCCCAAATTTGTCAAAATCTGCAACTTAATATCAACACATATTCCCAAATTTTTTTTAAAAACCCAAGATCAAAATCAGAAACTTATGTCAAAATCAAACATATAACACGTTTTAAATTACAAAAATTCAAAAATACATTACCACAAAACCAAGATCCACCACAAGTTTATATAACAGGTTTTAATCTTCAAACTAAAAAGCAACCTTTATATATTACAAATAATCAAATAGGTCTAAATTTGCATTACAAGGAAAAAATTGTGACTCGTAAACTCATACAACAATGATTGTCGTATATATAAATACGCATGTATGTTAAACACATTATTGATAAACAAATATTCTCAGAAATAATAAAACCCAAAATCAATATTTGAGTTCTTGTAGTTCGTTATTTTCACAAATTCTTCATGTACTTCGTATTTTTGTTCAATAGCACCACAATCATTCACCACCGGATCTGAAAATATGTCGGAACGCACCAAACAAATACAAAACACCAGAGACGCTGCTGGGTTTTGTACCACAAACCTGTCCGACAGCCTAATCTGGGTTTCGTACTCAGCGATGACGAACACTTAGCAGTGACGGGTCTTCTCAGCGTTGACGAAAGAACAAGGTAAAGTGGTCAACGACTATCGCAGATCTGAATCTGGGTCTCATAATCCGATTGCGCAAATCTGAGTTTCGTACTCCGATTGCGTACTCCGGCTATAGCAACAGATAACAACAAACATCATTATTCTTATTTCTATATCTGAAGGAAACAAGTGGTGGTGGTGATTGAAATTTTAGATCCGAAATGACTTGTTTTTTCATTTAATATGAAAAGATAATTAAATTAAATAGATGATGATGAAGTATAAAGATGATGGTGACATGTATTTTTTTCACTGAAGTATATAGATGATGATGTTTTTAAGTATATAGATGAAGATGAATGTGAAGTGAAGGGTAAGGTTTGAATTTGAAGGCTATCGTATTTTATTTTTTATTTTTATTTTTTTATTTTGCAAAGCTGAAAGTGAGATGACGATGAAATGATGAGAATACCGTCACGTGTTTTGCACATGACCCTGATTTAACGGTTAATTTAGACATCGTTAGAAATAAGGAGGAAATCAGCACCATTGACATATCACGAGGATGAAGTTCGTAAAAAAAAACACAGGGACGAAATCAGCATTTTGATACAAACCACAGGGACCATTTCAGCAATTTTGTCAAAATAAAATATTTCAATTTTACTCCGTCCATTTGTCTTCTTCTTTTTAATTTTAGTTTATTTAATAAAATAACCTGATTAAAATCCGAAGAAAAATTCTATCTTTTATTAATCTAGTTAAAATTTTAAAATTTTAAAAAGTTAAAAATTCGGGAGTTGGGTCGGGGAAATAAGCCCGTGAGCCTCACGGGCCTAACTTTCCTTCTCCTTTTCTTCTCCTCCTTTCCTTTTCTCCTTCTTTTTATATTTTTTTTTCTTCTTCTTCTTCCTGGGAACTCACGGTCGACGCATCATCACCACACCACCAAACTGAAATCTTGACCGCTTTTGACGATTCGAAGCTCAAATCCGACTCTCTTGTTCCTCCAAAACACGTTTCCATCATCAATTTGGTGTAAAAGGTACTCTTTCTCGGACAAAATTCGAATTCTCACTAAAAGTCAAATTTTTGACTTTTGAGAAAAATTGTGTTTTAGGCCCAATTTTGGATTACTTTATACTTAGTTAGATAATGTGATTGTTATATGTTAGTTATTAGGTTCGATTGAAACATTTTGGATAGTTTTTGGCTCACGATTCGTTAGTTGAGGTTTTAGGCTAGAAATTGGTGAAATTTTTGGAAAATTGATGTTTTGCTAGCTTATTTAGGCTTAATGAATCATTTAGGGTGCTTAGAAACTAATTTTGGAACAATGTAGGCTTGTTTACTTAAATTTGACATTTTGGTAAAAACTACACTTAACTAGGATTAGAGTTTTTCCTATAGTTAAAACGTTTTTAAAACTTAGGATTGCCTTATTTTGTACATTTTTAGCAAAATGATTATTTTTCGGTAAAACGGCCTTGATCTTTGACTTAAGAATGTTATAGCTCAAGTTTGGTGATTAAAAATATTTAAGGTAATCAAAAATAGTTATTAGAATCATTGTATGCTTAAAAATCACCACATTTTAATCAAAATTGCTTATTACGACTAACTCACAATAATTATTATTTTTAGCATTATTTATTGTAATCACAGGTACGCTTTGAATTTTGCTTAAAAATAAGTTTGTAGTAGGATTAGATATTGTTTGCGGTAATTTTGGTTATAATTGACTATAACAGGAATTTGGAAAATGCCAATTTTAAAGCCCTCATTTCGAATTTATTTTTCGAAAATATATGCATTTTTAAATTCTAAGTCTTAATATTTTGGAACATAACCTATATTACTTGACCTTTGCAGATGGCTAATTATATACAAGTAGAATATGAGTTGCCCCATTACCTTCTCGGGCAAGATGATCCAGCAGACAATGAATCGTTTATGAGAACTTGGATTAATCAGCCAAAAGGGGCTAAAAAATATATTAACTGGGCAATTATGGAACAGTGTGGATGGGCCGAAGAGCTTAGGGCAATCTTGAACGTTAGAGTAAACGGGAGAACAAACAAAGCCTGGCAAAACCTGTTTGAGATAAACGAAAAGGTGTACGAAGAGCCATACGCAGAATTTATGGCAACTTAGAAGTTTGAATCAAACGTTGATCAAGAGGATCACAGTGATCACGAGTACATCCACTTTCGCCATCAAAATCAGACGTACCACCTATCTGTTGCACGGTTCGCAAGGTATCTGGAACTGTATAAACCATCACAGCTCAACAGTTCTGTATTCAAGAGAGGGTCCACCACCTTGAACAACATAGACCATCAAGCTTTCTGGCGCGACTACACCTCCGATAATGAACCATGGAGGTCAAGTAAAAAGGCTTCAAAATTTATCAATCCCGTACACCGCATTCTTCACCACCTTATCACTAAAACCCTTCACCCGAACGCCCAACATGGTGGTGCTGTTACCATTAACGATATGCGCCTGATACACGCCATGATCCACAACCAGAATATGCAAGTCGCATCTGGCCCATGCATTTACGAATGAAAGGAACTGTTACAAAACTCCTCCGGATGCATGTTTTGGGGAGTATCGAGAGATTTGGGTATAAAATTGGGGTCGAGTCGGAAGAGATAGGGTATAGGCTACTGAACACTTGGGAGTACATTCGTATGAGGGTGAACAGTTAATCTTTACAGCTAATCTGGCAATACCTGACTCCGAGGACCGGACAGTACCAGGAGTAAGAGTAAAAGGGTTTAGGCCTGATTCGAGAACGAGAGATGGTAGGAGATGGCGAGGTTCTCAGGAACCGCGCGATGAGTATGATTCTACCGCACATGGACGGCTCACTTACACCCGCCGACACTCATCAGTTAGGGAAGGGGATAGGCCACGCTTTCTGCCACACCACTATCACATGGGGGATCTACTAGGACATGAGAGTTGGTTCGCCCAGCATGCGATCTTTCAGAATTTGGATCACTTTACACATTATGCGGGCAGACAATTCAATGTCCCGCCATATCCTCATGAGCATCTGGTACTAGTATCCCACAGGGACCACAGAGGTGCAGGCCCGAGCTATCAGTATACGGGACCTCCATCTCCACCTCGGCATCACTACACGCAGCATACAGTCATCCCATCTCCTCCTAGGGCACAGAGCACAGGGGTTGCGGGTATCGTAGACAACCTATTCGACACATCCCACATATGCATTAACAGAGAAACATCCACCGATGCTCAGGAATCCGTATGGGATCAGGCTGCGAACCGGTATACGACTGAAGGGATTAGACAGGGTATAGATGGTATGGGTGTGAACCCACAGTGGGGTAGGGATCTGCATGAAGCTATTGGTTGTAATACAGGGCCTATGATACACACAAGCACCTCATCGCTTACAGGTCTGATCGCACGTTCGGACGAGATACAGTTCAGGATATCCTCAGGTATGAAAACGGCGGAATTGGCACAACAATTCACCATAGATGAGGAGATGACTGACGAGGGACACTCTGCTTTGAGAAACCCGACGAGGCCGTACACCAGTGTATCTTACTCCCTTCCGTACCCACCACCTCAACCATGAAGGTCTTTATTTGTGAAATATTTGGATAATTACTCATGATACTTTATTACCTTATGTTTGTATGCCCGATTTCGGGCATAACTATTTTATGTCTTTAGTATGTATGATATTTAGAATAAAATTGCATGAATAAAACGTCACAAACAAACGATGATCGAGACCATACGAGATGGAAGCACGACTTGGGGCGAGGATGCACTGAACGAGGATGACGTCGGCACAAGAATTGAAGAAACCATAATTGGCGCGCCATCCGACTACACTCCTTGCAACCATAGGGGAGTACTATGTCTTCACGAATTTTTCAAATAGAATATATGCAAACTACTATACCACTTTAAAAACTAAGTATGGGATTGGCAACCTCATCAACATAAACTTTTAATAACAAAACACCTCTTTTAAAACCTAAAGTGTGGGATACGCCGTATCCTTAACATTCAGGACAATGTTACTTTAAAATGTGAGATAGCAAATGTTGCACATAACGATTCTTGTAAAATCCTCAAGTGTTGGTAAAACTAAATTTAGACAAATATTTAAAACTTTTCGAATTATAAAACACTAAGGATTATAAAATTCTATAAAAGATCAAAAAGGTTTTGCTACAAAATAGAAAAAGGGTAAAAAAAGGTTAAAAATTTTTACGAAAATCAAACCAGCTTTCCAAAAGAGCATTGTATAATGAAAGGTGCAATTCGACCCATTATAATTGTTGTGAGGCACCCGCAAATAAGGATTTATAAGCACTCATTTTTAGTGCTTCACTATACTTCCGTTGAGCGTGCTGATGTTAATATCTCGGAATCAGAACTTGCTCTTGATCTACATTTCGGAATCACACATTTTGACAAGAATGACTAAGTTAGAACCTCAGCTATTCGTGAAGACAAAAACAATCACCATCACTGATATCGGCTAAAAAGTCACATTTTTACCCCAATATTAGCCCCATTTATGATAAAGTGGATAGATTATATCATTACGAAGGCTATGTTTGAAGAATCAATAAAAACGGATGAAAAACGAGGAAAAACGAGCAAAACTGGCTAAGACGATTAACTCGCGTTTAAATAACTTATTTTATAAATTTTGGAAAAGTTTAATTATTTAATCTCATGTTGTAGGATATTCAATTACGAACGCATGGGCGCAAAAATCGTCAAAAACGGAGCTAAAATGAAGATTCTAGAACGAAAACGGTGAAAGATAAGATCGATCCAGCAAACGGCTTGCCAAACCCCTTGCCAAACGGCTTGCCTGGCTTGCAAACGGCCTGCCAAATGTCTTGCCAAACGGCCTGCCATAAGGGAAAATGGCTTGTCAAACGGTTTTGCCAAACGGGCATCAAAAACGACTTACCTTGGCAAACGGCCTTGCCAAACGGCCTGCCAGCCGTTTGCCAGGAAAATTTTGCCTATTTAAAGAGATTTTTGCATTCATTTCAAAACACATCAATTCTTCACTTCTCTCTCAAATATCTCTCTATAGTCGCTCTCTAGTGATCTATAGGAGATTAGTTCTCTCTCTACTTTCTCTCTCTAGATTCTAGAGAGAGAAAAGTATAGAGATTAGGAAATGTAATTATCTCTCTATTGTCGCTCTCTAGTGATCAATAGGAGATTATTATGTAGTTAGTAGTAGAAGCTATCGAGCATTGTAACGCTATGGATATTATGAAGAAATACAAGTGTTATTCTACCGACATTATTCGGTAATATCTATCCTTTCTTTTATTAATTTATTATAATATTCTTGTTAGATGTTTGTGATTTATTAATATTAGAAATGCTTGTTGCCATGATGTGTGAGTAATTGCTTGATTGTTGGGCATTATTTAATAATGTTAGTTAGAGATGATTATCGTTTCATACTCGCTTTCTGTCTATGATATTAAACCTCGTTATTATCGTCCTTCCACCAATAAACGTGATTAAAACCTTTTATAAAGTCGACATTGTAAAGGTAATTAGTTATCTGTGTTTATACATTGGTCAAGGTATGAACCCATCGGAAATACTATAAAGTACATGGGGAATTACCGTAGGACCAGATCAAGACATTGGTCAAGAGTATAAGACTCGACGAAATACTGTTGCAACAGTAGAGTACAGTGTTGATGTACTATAGGACCACTTGGGCATGGTCAAGGCTAGAAGCTATGGAACCACTATAAGTCTAGTACATGGTGGATAACTAAGGGATTTATTGGGTAGATTTAAGTAAGGGCTGGTTTATATCATAAATGGGAATTTAATGCACTACAATACAAACTAAGCTTATAAATCATTAAAGATGACTGAGAACCATCAGAGGTTCTAATTTGTCTGCAACCCCTTAGATTTTACCAAACCATTGACAAAAAGGGATTCGAAACACAATCATAACCACCCACTTGGGTGATACACTAAGGTGTTAAAAAAGGTTGGATATTATATGTATAAGGCTATGCTACTTTATTCGTGTGCCCAAGGCATGCATTGCATCCAAGATGGGTCGCTTATATCCTTAAACCGGATAAAGCGTCGGGAGTTGAGCATAGTCCATCCGATCAGAATCTACAAAGCCTAGTTCCTCGTGACATGCTAATTGAGAAACCGCTAAGTAGGGAATCTAGTGTTCACACCAAGATATATCTATCCAAGGAGTGTCTCATAATCATCCCGACACTACATTATCTTAAATCATGGTGAACCACGTGTTCTCTGTCCTTAACTGTTGCATGCTAGCTAGCTTATTTTAATTATATTACTTTAATATTTTAATTACAATTATATAAACTAATCAACCCAACTATTGCCTTTACATAATTTGATATTCCGGATAAAGTGGTGTCTAGAATAAATCGGTTGGACTTAGTTGTTTGATTTTCCGAACAGTCGCCAATTTATTGGGGCCAAAAGGATCCTGCCTCTCCACACAAGGTGTACCTGGCCACTAGTCTTGGATACTAAATTGTGTATAAACCCAATCTTAATTACTAAATTATCTGAATAAGCTCCGTTTCAAATTCGATCGCTTAAGGAACGACCCTAGGTTATATTTGCCCTTGCTAACCCATAGGAAGGAATAATAGATTTAGGCCCAGCATATATAAATTAAACAATCAACTTCTTCTGTTGATATCTTGAATTGACGTTTTGCGGCCTAACGACACCACATAAATAAACCGTCCGATTCGGCCATATCACAGCAGTAGTTAAATCTTTGGCGCCGCTGCCGGGGAGCGGTAGTACGATTTGGAGCCTGTTTAGGTTAGTTAGTTTTTAAGAGACCCTTTTGACTAAGACTAGCTTTGTCAGAAGTTACTAGTTTACCGTAGTTAGGTTAGATAATATTAGCTTAATATATTAGCTTAATTTAGAATAATTGAAAATTGTAAAATGGACTTCCTTATTAGTGAACCTTTAGAATGTAGACTGCTAAGAATTCTTCCAACACATCCTTTTTTCTATCCGATAGCATACATTGTACCCATCCGATGAGATCCACACTTATCTGTCGATAGTTCGACGATGGATGCACGCATCACTCTCGCTGACATCACCAAACCCTCGTTAGAAGGACGAGGAGGACCGATACTCTATCCAGAGGTTAACGGAGCTTCTTTTGTACTTAAGAATAGCATCATACAACTCGTTCACAACCATTGCCAGTTCCATGGCTTACCAATTGACAATCCCAACTCTCATATAGATAGTTTCCTCTCCTTATCCAACTCATATAAGCAAAACGAAGTTGAACAATATGTAGTTCGTCTGTATCTATTCCCCTATTCCTTAAATCTTCATGCAAAAACCTGGTTCGAGGGGTTAGAACCCAACTCTATCACCTCATGGGAGGAAATGGCAACAATTTTCTTAATCAAGTACTTTCCCCCATCAAAACAAATCAGACTTAGGAATGACATTGTAAACTTTCAACAAGCTTCCGGTAAATCACTCCACATCGCATGGGAAAGATTCAAACATTTGCTTCGAAGATGCCCGAACCACCGTCTTGAGAGCTCTGATCATATTTTGACCTTCTACAAAGGTCTAAATCAGAACAACCAGTCTACTCTTGATGCTGTTTCTCAAGGTAACTTCATGAACTTCACTGTTGATGAGGCCTGGAGATTGATCGAGGAGATGACTATGCACAATCACGATTTGAACACGGAAGAGCACATTTCATCAGCAACACCGCTTTCTACCTCCGATCCTATCCAAACCATAAAATATCTCTCGGAACAAATAGAAAACCTCACCAAAGAAGTTGGAGAGCTAAAGAAACTCCCGCAACATGTGTCTCAAGTGCAATTCTGCCAGAATTGTACTAAACCACATTCGGCCAAGGTATACGAGGCTGAATGTGAGGACTCTGTTGTCTACACCGATAAGATCCTAGCTTATCCACACAACCCACCCACTAAACCCACTACCACACCAGAGACAAGTCCAGATGATGTCCTACTACGTATCATCAACATGATCACAGCAAAACAAGACGCAGCTGACTTAGTCATGACTAATCACGTGAGTAGTCTTGAAAATCAAATAAGCCAGCTAAATCAACGTCTCGATTCTCTTGGTTGTCCTAATAATGACTCAAAGGTGGCACATAGCCAACTTTCAGTTTCTTCTAAGGAGAAGAAACTAACTAATACCCGTTTGGTAGTAGTCATTGGGTCATCACCTAAAACATCCATTCCATTCCCGGGCCATCTCAAGCAAAGACATAACAAGATGATCTTTCAAGCTTGACGGTAAATTTTTGGACACCGTGTCTAAAACTCCTCATAGTAAGAAGTATTTTAGGAAACTCCTATCAACCAAGAATAAGGTACCCGAAGTACCCAATGTCCCGCTGAACGCTAATTGTTCAGCCATTCTCTTAAATACTCTTCCTAAAAAACTAGAGGATACCGGACGATTTACCCTTCCTTGTTCTATCTACCAATCTGGTACTATCTATTCTCTCGCTGACCTTGGTGCCAGCATCAATCTCATGCCCTACTGACTGTTTCAGAGACTCGAAATTGGAAACCTTAAACCTACCAAAATGAGCATCCAGCTAGCTGACCAATCCACTAGATATCCTAAGGGAATAGCTGAGAACGTCATGGTTAAGGTAGAAAAATTCCTTTTTCCAACCTACTTTGTGGTTATGGACTATAAAGAAGACATGAAAACCCCTATCATCTTAGGAAGGCCTTTCATGAATACAGCCAAAGTGATCGTTGATGTTTATTCATGGACTATCACCTTGACAGCCCGTGGAGAAGAGGTCACTTTCACGATCGACGAGTCTGCATGTCTTTCTGATGGGAACGACGAAGTAAATACCATATCCACTAATGAAGTCATCTTCCGTGAACCAAATTTCGAGAATGTAGAGAAAAAGATAGAAGTAGAAGCCAAGAAGAATAACCACTCCACACCTACCCAATCTTCACTCCCACCTTATTTTGATCTTTTAATGACTAGAGAGGACTTCGTTCTAGAAGAACTCTCCGAACCAATTATACTTGAAGCTCCCGACCAGAGTGACGAGGAGGTGGATGAAGAAATTGAAATGGAAAGCCTGGATGAGAAGAAAGAGATGGAGGATTCTAGCACCGAAGTAGTTATTAATGTTTCTACCATATTGGAGACGTCAATGGACATCGTCCCACCTCCATGCCCAGAGTACAACATTACAGCCAACCAAAAGTCACTAAAGACGGGTTTTGCGTCAGGGATACCCTATAAACCATCACTCAAATACATAATGACATACACATCATGGAGTGATGATGACCCCTTTGACCAACCTGCACAAATCAAGGAGGTAAAAGAAGTTGATAGCTTTGTTATACCTCAAGTTAAACAAAGCATTCACTTCAAACCACCTTCTCCTTTCATTGGACATACCTTATTCTATGTCCATTTCAGTCTCCTCCGTATATTCCAATATTACCTCTTGTGTCTACTGATGGATGCGAGGGAGCCGCCTAGATTTCCTGAGAAATAAGGCTAGAGTCAGGCTCGTGACTCGAACAAAAACAAGCGCTTCTCGGGAGGTAACCCGTGTGTTTATTTTTCGATAGCTTTAGTAGTAGTTAGATTAGAATAATTAGGTTAATTGAATAAATGAGAAAGTGAAACTTAAAATAAAATTTTCAACTTTTCTTAGGACTTGTCTTGAGCTTAAATGCACTATTTGCTACATTATTTCAAAAGTCTTAAAATTAAAGGCAGTCAATACTTTAAGTGTGGGATTAAGCTTCTTAGTCATACACTGATTTGTTGAATTTTCAAAAACCTAATTTTGAAACCCTCAAGTTTTCAAATAACTTTTTCATCAAAACGCAAATCAGGGAGCCTATGGCCTAAAGCTTAATCACCTGTCTAGGATTAATGTCTTCTATCTTTACAAGTAATAGACAGTTATTGATGCATATGGTGGAGACTCTTTGAATAATGATGAAATGACAAGGAAACTCATTGATTATTTCATTGCAAGTTATTGGTGGATGTTGTATGGAGGATGAAAATGCCCTAATGAGCTCGAGTGCACTTCAAGAAGACCGATTTGAATCCAACAGAAGATGGTTCCGACTCAGTCTACCTTCAGATCCTCAGTTTACAGTCGCACCCAATGGGAGTAATTCGTTTCTTTCTCTTCGTTTATTTTGCTTCGTTATATCCTTAAACTATACCCTATCATAAGCTTATCACTAAATGTGGGATTCCAACCCAATATTGAGCTTAGATACATTTTCCGACATGTTCAAACTCTAAGTGTGGGATTTTAGATCCCTAAAATCTAAGAATGAACATTAGGGACAATGTTCCTCTAAGTGTGGGATAGCAGTGTAGTACACCGTAATTAGCTATGGGTTGCTCGAAAAATGTTCTTAACATAAAATTTTACTAAGCTTTTTGAGTATACCTACTATTTAGATTCTTTGTCCTCAACGTGAATTTTTCAAGAATTTTGACTAAATGATACTTTCTGAAAAAGTAGTTTCGAAAATCAAGCGTGTTTGTTCTAAAATTAAGACAAATGAGGACATAAATCTTCTTAAGGATGAACCGATTCTCTAAAAAAGCATTGCATGACTAGGCATTATCAACCCAATATAATTGCTGTGAGGCACCCCAAAAATGGCCTAATAAGCATTCATTTTTAATGATTCACTATCTTTTCCGTTGAGAGTGCCGATGTTAGCATTTAGAATTAGAACTTGACCTTGACATACATTTCGAGGCCAACGATTAGTAAGCGCCATACGTGGTGTAGGTGCGATACTCCTTCCGAAATTATTCTGAATAGAGAAAACAAAAACCATCCGTTTTTGTTTCCACTCCACGCATTCAAACCGACCAACTCACCCTAAAGAGTTGATGAATCAGAAAATACTCACCCCAAATTCATATCAAATACGTTACCCTTTCCACACTCATTCCTTTCTCATTTACAAAATCTAGAAATTCAAAGCGATAGATCGACCAAGTTTACTTCAAACACTTGTTGAAAAATTCCGAAATCCCAGACTGTTTTTGATAGGTCAAAAAGACCTATTTCTGGTGAAATACCTTTCTCTCTAGGCAGAAGAAGAAATAAACAAAGTTATGAAGATGGGATATGCAAATATATATATATATATATATATATATATATATATATATATATATATATATAGTTGAGTAAAGTCTCAAAAATAAAGAAGAGAAAAGTCTTCAAATAAAAGCATATATCCCTAAGAAAATGAAGATTGTGACCCAGGAGGATTGCAGAAAATAAGCAAAGTCTTCACTGAAAATCAGTACCCTCTAAAGAAACTCTTCAACAAAAATAGAGTCTCATCTTTCCTAGAAAAAGTATATCCTCATAAAACCAAAATCTATCGAATCTCTCTAAATTTCAATGATTCGAAAATCACCCTTTTCGCCATATCAAAACCTTCATCTTTTCCGCAAATCAACCTTTAAACCCGCTCTTCCTCTTGAAAGAATGATTAGGGAGAAGATCAGTGACGTCCTTAAAAATCGGTGGAGATTTGATTCTTGGTCAAGCCTATGACAATACTTGCAACATGACTGGCTATGAGCGAATTCATTTCATAGATTGATAGGGAACCCCAAAATACTTGAGTGATTTGAGTGACCAGTGTAAGGAAGCCAAAGTCATGTAAACTCCCCTCATGCTTGCAGAGATAGTTTCTAACCCTTTTAGAAGACGGTTTGTCTGATCTTGCTCTTATAATAAATAACAAGTCACTTGAATAATAGAACGGAAACCTCAGAAGCACCCTAGAACTCAAAATAAAAGAGAGGTTTGTTTGAGGACAAGTAAAGTCTAAGTGTGGGATATTTGATATCGGCTAAAAAGTCACATTTTTTACTGTAGTGACCCGAACTTTTCTATGTTTATATATATTAAATGAAATTGATATTTACATGATTAAGTGTTTCCAACATGTTAAGCAATCAAACTTGTTAAGACTTGATTAATTGAAATAGGTTTCATATAGACAATTGACCACCCAAGTTGACCGGTGATTCACGAACGTTAAAACTTGTAAAAACTATATGATGACACATATATGATTATATATATAGTTAACATGATATTATGATAAGTAAGTATCTCATTAGGTATTTTAACAATGAGTTATATACATAAAATTGTGTTTATTGAATTAAGAAACTCGAAACGATATATATAACGATTATCGTTATAACAACGTCTTACTAAATACATATGAATCATATTATGATATTGATACACTATGTTTAATCATGATAAATTATAAGTAAACATTTCATTATGTATATTAACAATGAACTACATATGTAAAAACAAGACTACTAACTTAAGGATTTCAAAACGAGACATATATGTAACGATTATCGTTGTAACGACATTTAAATGTATATATATCATATTAAGATATATTAATATATCATAATATAATGATAATGTAATAATTTAACATCTCTTTAGATATAATAAACATTGGGTTAAAAACATTTAATAAGATCGTTAACTTAAAGGTTTCAAATCAACATTTACATGTAACGACTAACGATGACTTAACGACTCAGTTAAAATGTATATACATGTAGTGTTTTAATATGTATTCATACACTTTTGAAAGACTTTAAGACACTTATCAAAATACTTCTACTTACCAAAAATGCTTACAATTACATCCTCGTTCAGTTTCATCAACAATTCTACTCGTATGCACTCGTATTCGTACTCGTACAATACACAGCTTTTAGATGTATGTACTATTGGTATATACACTCCAATGATCAGCTCTTAGCAGCCCATGTGAGTCACCTAACATATGTGGGAACCATCATTTGGCAACTAGCATGATATATCTCATAAAATTACAAAAATATTAGTAATCATTCATGATTTATTTACAAGTAAACAAAATTACACATCCTTTATATCTAATCCACATACCAACGACCAAAAATGCCTACAAACACTTTCATTCTTCAATTTTCTTCATCTAATTGATCTCTCTCAAGTTCTATCTTCAAGTTCTAAGTGTTCTTCATAAATTTCTATAAGTTCTAGTTTCATAAAATCAAGAATACTTCCAAGTTTGCTAGCTTACTTCCAATCTTGTAAAGTGATCTTCCAACCTCAAGAAATCTTTCTTATTTACAGTAAGATATCTTTCTAATACAAGGTAATACTCATATTCAAACTTTGATTCAATTTCTATAACTATAAGAATCTTATTTCGAGTGGAAATCTTACTTTAACTTGTTTTCGTGTCATGATTCTGCTTCAAGAACTTTCAAGCCATCCAAGGATCCTTTGAAGCTAGATCTACTTTTCTCATTTCCAGTAGGTTTATTCACAAAACCTAAGGTCATAATGATGTTCATAACATCATTCGATTCATATATATAAAACTACCTTATTCGAAGGTTTAAACTTGAAATTACTAGAACATAGTTTAGTTAATTCTAAACTTGTTCGCAAACAAAAGTTAATCCTTCTAACGTAACTTTTAAAATCAACTAAACATATGTTCTATATCTATATGATATGCTAACTTAATGATTAAAAACCGGAAAACACGAAAAACACCGTAAAACCGGATATACGCCGTTGTAGTAACACCGCGGGTTGTTTTGGGTTAGTTAATTAAAAACTATGATAAACTTTGATTTAAAAGTTTTTCTTCTGGGAAAATGATTTTTCTTATGAACATAAAACTATATCCAAAAATCATGGTTAAACTCAAAGTGAAAGTATGTTTTCCAAAATGGTCATCTAGACGTCGTTCTTTCGACTAAAATGACTACCTTTACAAAAACGACTTGTAACCTGTATTTCCGACTATAAACTTATACTTTTTCTATTTAGATTCATAAACTTAAGTTAAATATGAAACCATAGCAACTTGAAACACTCAAAACGGATTTAAAACGAAGAAGTTATGGGTAAAACAAGATTGGATATTTTTGTTTGTTGTAGCTACGTGAAAATTGGTAACAAATTTATATTAATCATATCCTAGCTAACTTATATTGTATTATACATGTATTCTAATATATTATGTAATCTTGGGATACCATAGACACGTATGCAAATGTTTTGACATATCATATTGAACCATGTATATATATTATTTGGAACAACCATAGACACTCTATATGTAGTAATGTTTGAGTTAGCTATACAGGGTTGAGGTTGATTCCAAATATATATATACTTTGAGTTGTGATCTAGCCTGAGACGTATATACACTGGGTCGTGGATTGATTCAAGATAATATATATCAATTTATTTTCGTACATCTAACTATGGACAACTAGTTATAGGTTACTAACGAGGACAGCTGACTTAATAAACTTAAAACATCAAAATGTATTAAAGATGTTGTAAATATATTTTGAACATACTTTGTTATATATATGTATATATTTGTTATAGGTTCGTGAATCGACCAGTGGAAAAGTCTTACTCAATCCTAGAGATTGAGCTTAAAGATTGAGAATTACAAACTCATGGAATTCAATGATATCTAAACTCGAGCTTGAACGAGAAAATATTTTGATCAAAATTATAAACCGATTTGTTTTCTGAAAACCCTATTTTCAATGCGTTCATTAAAATTGAACGTAAAATCCTTGGAATTCACCTGGAATTCATTAGGTCACCTGAACTAAATCGGGTGTCAACAAGAACGGTGGTTGCATAGTGGTCAAAGACAGGACCTTGTGCCAGACCGAAAAATCATAAGGGTGAGCTTTAGTATTGCTCCTACCAAGGATAGTAATTGCGTCCGACACGTTATAGACCATAATTAAAAGCATGTCAGGGGACATTGCCTTAACAGTTGCTTGTTCAACGCTTTCCTTTACAACCGGACGGTAGTTTACCGAAAGGTAATATACGGGACAAGTAAACTGGACGTGTTACTTTCCAAATACAAGGTTAGCAAGTGGGTGACACAAAACCATAAGTTTTGAGCTAAAATTTTCAAATCTGAAACCCACCAAACCCACAAAAATATTTTGCAAACACCGGTGAAGGGTTATTCCGGAAAACTTATCTAGGGTAAAAGCTAGATTGAATTTTCAAAAGATCAAATATTTTCATAAAGATCCAATTTCCTTAAGGATCTATATTTTCATAGTCATGTGGGACTGTAAACCATATCGTTACTACCATTGTTTATACCGCCGTATAGAAATCACTGATGTACAAAGTGTGAAGAATAAAGAAGTGATTCTAGTATTTCAAGACGAAATTGCTTGAGGACAAGCAACGCTCAAGTGTGGGAATATTTGATAATGCTAAAAACGAACATATATTTCATAGCATTATTCCTCAAGAAAGACAAGCTTTTAGTTGCAATTGTTCTATTTACAAATGATATTCGTTTAAATAATAAAAGGTGAAGACAAAAGACAGATTCGACGAATTGAAGACGCAAACGACCAAAAAGCTCAAAAGTACAAAAGACAATCAAAGAGGTTCCAATTATTGATAAGAAACGTCTCGAAATTACAAGAGTACAAGATTCAAAACGCAAAGTACAAGATATTAAATTGTACGCAAGGACGTTCGAAAATCCGGAACCGGGACCAGAGTCAACTCTCAACGCTCGACGCAACGGACTAAAAATTACAAGTCAACTATGCACATAAATATAATATAATATTTAAATAATTCTTATAATTATTTAATATATTATATTTATTTATAAAACCGTCGGTAAACAAAGAGCCAAACTTGTGTGAGCTGTAAAAGCAAACTCCGCGACTCGCGGAGTTTGAAGGCCAAAAGGGCCGCGAGTCGCGGAGGCCCAAACTTTGAAACTCCCTATAAAAGCAACCGAATTCTGAGCATTTTTAATCCATCATATATCATTCTCTCTATCTATATACGTAAAATATATATATATAATTTATATTTTAATTTTAATTTTAATTTTAATCTTAATAATAAGGGTATGTTAGCGAATGTTGTAAGGGTGTAAGTCGAAATTCTGTCCGTGTAACGCTACGCTATTTTTAATCATTGTAAGTTATGTTCAACCTTTTTAATTTAATGTCTCGTAGCTAAGTTATTATTATGCTTATTTAATCCGAAGTAATCATGATGTTGGGCTAATTACTAAAATTGGGTAATTGGGCTTTGTACCATAATTGGGGTTTGGATAAAAGAACGACACTTGTGGAAATTAGACTATGGGCTATTAATGGGTTTTATATTAACTAAACAATACCTTGTTAATTTAATATACAAACTTATAATTCGACGTATTTATATATAACCACATACGCTTGACTGGGTACGGTGGGCGGGATATCTATAAATACCAATAATTATTCATTTTACCGGATACGGAACTGGATTAATAGTTAATAGACTTGTTGAAACAGGGGTGAATTACATTCAAGGGTAATTGGTGTAATTGTTAACAAAGTAGTAAAACCTTGGTTTACACACAGTCGATAACCTGGTGTATTCATTAAACAAAGTATTAAAACCTTGTTACAATTCGAATCCCCAATTAGTTGGAATATTTGACTTCGGAAATAAGAATAATTTGATGAAGGCTTTCGCTCTTTATATTTATGACTGATGGACTATTATGGACAAATCCGTATGGACATATTAAATAATCCAGGACAAAGGACAATTAACCCATGGGCATAAAACTAAAATCAACACTTCAAACATCATGATTACGGAAGTTTAAATAAGCATAATTCTTTTATTTCATATTTAATTTCCTTTATTTTATATTTAATTGCACTTCTAATTATCGCATTTTTATTGTTATTATATTTAATTGCACTTTTAATTATCGTACTTTTTAATTATCGCAAGTTTATTTTATCGCACTTTTATTATTCGCAATATCATTATCGTTATTTACTTTACGCTTTAATTTAAGTCTTGTATTTATTTTTAATATTTTACATTTGGTTTTAACTGCGACTAAAGTTTTAAAATCGACAAACCGGTCATTAAACGGTAAAAACCCCCCTTTTATAATAATAATATTACTTATATATATATTTGTATTTTTATAAAAGTAAACTAATATAGCGTTAAGCTTTGTTTAAAGATTTCCCTGTGGAACGAACCGGACTTACTAAAAACTATACTACTGTACGATTAGGTACACTGCCTATAAGTGTTGTAGCAAGGTTTAAGTATATCCATTCTATAAATAAATAAATATCTTGTGTAAAATTGTATCGTATTTAATAGTATTTCCTGTAAAAATATAAGCTATTTCGTATATACCTCGCGAAACATCAAGTATTTTTGGCGCCGCTGCCGGGGAAACTCTTAAAAGCCGGAAGCGCAACGCTAATATAATAAAAAAAAGATTTTTATTTTACTTTTATTAAAATTCGTTTTTATAAAAGTACGTTTTAAATATTCGAAAATATAAAAAGAAAAACAAAAATTTATATATTTTTAAGATTTTGTTAATTATTTAAGTTTTATAAAGTTTCTTTATTTTTATATATAAGTTTTATTTAAGTATTTTGTTTTTATTTAAAACATAAAAAAAACTGAAAAAATAAAAAAAAATTAATATATATAAATCTATTTTTACGATATTTTTAAAAATTATAAAGTAAGTTCTATTTTTATTTAAGTTTTTAATTATAAGTTTTTATTATACAATATAAACAGAAAATATAAAAACAGAAATTAAAAAAAATAAAAAAATAAAAACGCGTCGATTTTTAAACAAGCTGTCAATTGAATTTCTGAACCCCGCGACTCGCGGGGTTTGCTTCGTGGAATACCGCAACTCGCGGAGTAACTCTGACACGCGACAGAAGCCCTAATCAGGCATTAATTACGGTGTAATAATAATTATTATTATTATTTAATTAAAAACCCTAAATAGGTTTTATTTATTTATTAATTAGTTTAGTTTATTTATTTAATTTGTTTTATTTAGTTTTAATTAGTTTAATTAGTTTATAAAAGTAATACTTTTATAAAATAAATAATATAAAAATAATATTTTTATAAAAATTGTACTTTTTACAACTTTTTGTATATTTTTATATTTTGTCACTTTTTAATCGTTTTAGCGTAATATTTGTATTTTTAGCTCATATTTAGATTTAAACTTAGTTTTTGTCATAGTTATTTTTACTTCTAGATTTTTAGGCTTTGCCGTAGAATTCCTTAAGTGCTTTTTCTTTAGACTAAGATTTAGGTGCTTTAGAATTTTGCGACGCCTTTTTAAGTTTTAGTTTCTTTTTAAGTTATTTCCATTTGGGATTTAGTTTTTCCTGTAAGCTTTAATATTTTTAGACACCTTTTACCTATGTATCAATTATCATTCCAATTAGTAATCTCAATTTGCGATTATAATTTTAAGTTAGTTGTAGTAATAAGGTTAGGTTAGTCAAGTGTTTTTAAGTTTTATAAGTTTCTTTTATTTTTCCGTCCTTTTATTTTTCAACCATTTTTCTTTTTCGACCTTTTTTCGACGAACTCCTTTTCTTTCTTATTTCTCGCTATTCTAGTTTTAGGACATAGATTTTTATTCTACTTCTTATCTAAATTTCTTAAAATTACGAAAATTTATTTTAAGTGGTTAAATTGATAGACATCAAAATTTTCTGGTTCGTAGTAATAGTTGGATTTGTACGTGGACCGGGTTATTGGAGCCAAACAGTCCTAAATTATATTGAGACCAAACGAATCCTGCCCCTCTGCTGCATCTTTTGGCTATTCGAAACGTGGGCAAAATCAGAAAAGTCTATTGATTGGATAACTTATTATAATTTTTCTTTCCTTTTAAAAACTAATAGGATATTCAGTGAATGCACCGAGCAAGACGTTCACCACCTTTTGTACGTTCACCACCTGTAACTAGATCAAGACATTTAGCAAATATTACCGCCGTTGATTTTTCTTTAGAATCGTCATCCAGTCGACCAAGTACTTCAGTTCAAATTTCCGATAATCCATTTTTTGAACCCGACCTCACAATTGAGAATCCGGAGAATATTCAGGAACGATTCGTAGATCCTGAACCACTAAACTTTCCTCTGGAACCACCAATCATTCAAACAGAGATTGTTGAGGAACGAACCATTAAATCAGAATCCTCTAGTGATTCCGATTCAATAAATTCAATTATGGAGAATCTGGAACCTTTAAGTATGGAAGACCGAATGAGAGCTAAACGCACTGGCCAAGGTCACGCAATTACTCATCCAGACATTAATGCGCCAGATTATGAAATCAAAGGACAAATTCTACACATGGTGACTAATCAATGCCAATTTAGTGGTGCGCCGAAGGAAGATCCAAATGAACATCTACGTACCTTAAATAGGATCTGCACACTATTTAAAATAAGAGAAGTGGAGGATGAACAGATATATCTCATGTTATTTCCCTGGACTTTAAAGGGAGAAGCCAAAGATTGGTTGAAATCATTACCTGAAGGGGCGATTGATACATGGGATGTTTTAGTTGAAAAATTTCTTAAACAATTCTTTCCTGCATCTAAAGCCGTAAGACTTCAAGCAGAAATTGTTACGTTTACACAGAAGCCGAATGAAACTCTATATGAAGCGTGGACTAGATATGGAAAGTTATTAAGAGGATGTCCGCAACATGGTTTAGACACCTGTCAAATAGTACAAATATTCTACCAAGGATGCGACATCACTACAAGGAAAGACATAGATATAGCAGCTGGTGGTTCTATTATGAAGAAAATCGAAACTGATGCTTACAAAATTATTGATAACACTGCTTCCCACTCACATGAGTGGCACCAAGAAAAAGATATCGTTAGATCATCTAAAGCAGCTAGAGCCGATTCTAGCCATGACTTAGATTCCATTTCCGCAAAGATAGATGCTGTCGAGAGACCAATGGAAAAGATGACTAAAGATATTCACTCAATACGAATTAGTTGTGAGCAGTGTGGAGGACCACATTTGACAAAAGATTGTCTCAGTATTGAATTAACAATGGAACAAAGAGAGAATATTTCATACATAAACCAAAGGCCTGGAAATAATTATCAGAATAATTATCAACCGCCAAGACCGATTTACAATCAAAACCAGAATTATAACCGAAATATTCCATACAACAACCAACAAGGTCCTAGCAATCAACAAGTATCCAATAATACTTACAATCAGCAAAGACCTAATTTTCAAAACAAACCACCACAACAAACCGATGATAAAAAGCCGAATTTAGAAGATATGATGACGAAGCTAGTTGAAACTCAAACGCAGTTTTTCACATCTCAGAAACAAACCAATGAACAAAATGCTCAAGCATTTAGAAATCAACAAGCTTCTATTCAAAATCTGGAACAAGAAGTAAGTAACCTAGCAAGGTTAAAAGGTGAAAGAAAACCGGGAAGTTTACCTAGTGATACAAACGCTAACCCCCGGAATGAAACAGCTAAAGCCATTACCACAAGAAGTGGTGCAACACTTAAACCACCTGAAATACCTGTAACTTCTGATGAAGCTATTCCTACTCCACAAGAACCACAACCTGAACAAGATAAGGAAAAAGAACCGGTAGTTGAAAAGGTTAATGAAGATAACACAGTTAAGGCTAAACCTTATGTTAAACCATACCAACCACCACTTCCTTACCCGAGTAAAATGAAGAAAGAGAAACTTGAAGCCGATCAATCCAAATTCTTGGATATGTTTAAACAGATAAATGTAAATCTTCCTTTCATTGATGTGATTTCAGGAATGCCTAGATATGCTAAATTCTTGAAAGGTCTAATCTCAAATAGAAAGAAAATGGAAGAACTCTCGGCTGTTACCATGAATGCTAATTGTTCAGCAGTACTGTTGAATAAGATACCAGAAAAACTATCTGATCCAGGAAGTTTCACAATTCCATGTTTTCTGGGTAGTCTTAGTTCAATAGAAGCATTGGCAGACTTAGGTGCTAGTATAAATCTAATGCCATATTCACTATACGCTAAACTAGACCTTGGAGAATTGAAACCAACCAGAATAAGCATACAACTAGCCGATAGATAAATAAAATATCCTAGAGGGATAATGGAGAACATGCTAGTTAAAGTTGGTACTTTAGTATTTCCAGTAGATTTTGTTGTTCTGGACATGGAAGAAGATTCTCAAGTTCCTCTCATATTAGGAAGACCATTCTTAAACACGGCTAAAGCAATGATAGACGTGTTCGGTAAGAAACTAACCCTAAGTATAGAGGATGAGAGTGTTACCTTTTCAGTTGATAGAGCAATGCAACAACCACAATCTGCAGATGATACATGTTATTATATTCAAACTATAGATGCACATGCAGAATTATTAGAAGAATTTCCAGAATTACAAGGAACAGGAGAATGTTCTTTAGGAGAAGGTAATGAACCAATTGATGAAGCTGAAATGTTAGCTACACTTATAGCTAATGGATATGAACCAACAACAGAAGAAATTCAAATGCTAAAAGAAGAAGACAGATATCGATATAAATCATCGATAGAAGAACCTCCGAAATTAGAGTTAAAGCCACTTCCAAACCATTTGGAATACGCTTATTTACATGGTGAATCTGAATTACCTGTAATAATATCGTCTTCTCTTACTGAAAATGAGAAATCACAACTCATTTCTGTGTTGAAAGCTCATAAACCAGCCATTGCATGGAAGATTCATGATATTAAAGGAATAAGTCCTTCGTATTGCACACATAAAATCCTTATGGAAGAAGGTCATAAAACGTATGTGCAACGCCAACGAATACTAAATCCTAATATGCAAGATGTAGTTAAGAAAGAGATTATTAAACTGCTAGATGCAGGTTTGATATATCTAATTTTTGATAGTCCATGGGTAAGCCCAGTTCAATGCGTGCCTAAGAAGTGTGGCATGACTGTCATTACAAATGAGAAAAATGAGCTTATTCCTACTAGGACTGTAACAGGATAGCGTGTATGTATTGATTATAGAAAATTAAATGACGCCACCAGAAAAGATCACTTTCCCTTACCTTTTATAGATCAAATGTTGGAAAGATTAGCCGGAAATAGTTACTATTGTTTTCTAGATGGATTTTCCGAATATTTTCAAATTCCAATAGCACCCGAAGATCAAGAGAAAACCACATTCACGTGCCCTTATGGTATTTTGCTTACAAACGCATGCCATTTGGACTTTACAACGCCCCTGCAACCTTTCAAAGGTGTATGATGGCGATTTTTCACGACATGATAGAAGAATGCATGGAAGTTTTCATGGATGACTTTTCAGTCTTCGGTGATACATTTGAATCATGTCTAGCTAATCTTGAACGAATGCTTATTAGATGCGAACAATTAAATCTAGTACTTAATTGGGAGAAATGCCATTTCATGGTTAAAGAGGGCATCGTTCTTGGACATAAAATTTCAAAAGAAGGAATTGAAGTGGATAGAGCTAAAGTAGATGTAATTGCTAAACTTCCACATCCCACCAATGTTAGAGGAGTTAGGAGTTTTCTAGGGCATGCCGGTTTTTACCGACGTTTCATAAAAGATTTTTCTAAAATTGCCACTCCTATGAATAAACTCCTAGAAAAGGATGCTCCATTCATCTTTTCAGATGAGTGTATCAAATCTTTTAATATTCTTAAAGAGAAACTCACTAATGCGCCGATCATGATAACACCAAATTGGAATCTACCATTTGAACTAATGTGCGATGCAAGTGATTTTGCAATGGGAGCCGTTTTAGGACAAAGGATTGAAAAACGATTTCAACCTATATATTATGCTAGTAAGACGTTACAAGGAGCACAAACGAACTATACAACTACTGAAAAAGAACTCCTTGCTATTGTTTTTGCTTTTAACAAATTTCGATCATATCTCGTTCTAGCAAAAACGGTGGTCTATACCGACCATTCTGCTCTTAGATACCTATTTTCAAAACAAGATGCTAAACCAAGATTAATCCGTTGGATCTTACTCTTAAAAGAGTTTGATATTGAAATCCGAGATAAAAGAGGAGCAGAAAATCTCGCCGCTGATCATCTTTCTCGTCTTGAAAATCCCGAATTAGAAGTTCTAAATGAATCGGCCATACAAGACAACTTTCCTGATGAATATCTATTGAAGATAGATTATAAAGAAATTCCATGGTTTGCAGACTATGCAAACTACTTAGTTTGTGGATTCCTTGAAAAAGGATTATCGTACCAAAGACGAAAGAAATTCTTCAGTGATATAAAACACTATTTTTGGGAAGATCCACACCTATTTAAAAGTTGTCCCAATGGAATAATACGCCGATGTGTATTTGGAGATGAAGCTAGTAAAATATTAAACCATTGTCACACAGGACCAACAGGAGGGCATTATGGGCCTCAACTAACAGCAAGAAAAGTTTATGATGCTGGATTCTATTGGCCTACAATTTACAAAGACGCACACCTTCTTTGCAAATCCTGTGATGCTTGCCAAAGGGCCGGAAAAATAAGTCAACGTGATGAAATGCCACAAAATGTCATCCAAGTATGTGAAGTATTTGACATTTGGGGTATTGACTTTATGGGTCCATTTCCAAAATCTCATAATAATCTATATATACTCGTAGCCATTGATTATGTATCTAAATGGGCGGAAGCACAAGCTCTCCCAACTAACGATGCACGAGTTGTAGTCAACTTTTTAAAACGTCTTTTTGCAAGGTTTGGAACACCGAAAGCTTTAATAAGTGATCGGGTTACTCATTTCTGTAATAATCAACTTGAGAAAGTTCTTAAAAGATATGGAGTAACTCATAAAATCTCCACCGCATATCATCCACAAACAAGTGGACAAGTTGAAAATACCAACCGAGCTTTAAAACGTATTCTAGAGAAAACCGTAGGATCAAATCCGAAGGAATGGTCCATTAAATTGGAGGATGCACTCTGGGCTTTTAGAACAGCCTACAAAACTCCAATTGGAACCACACCTTTTAGACTTGTTTATGGAAAAGCATGTCATCTTCCAGTAGAAATTGAACACAAAGCATTTTGGGCTTTGAAGGCATGTAATCTTGATTTACATGAAGCTGGACGTTTACGATTAAGTCAACTAAACGAATTAGAAGAATTAAGACATGAAGCATACGAAAATTCGTTAATCTATAAAGAAAGAACGAAGAAATGGCATGATAAAAGAATCAGAAGTTCAAAAGAATTTAAAGAAGGAGACAGAGTTCTTCTTTTCAATTCACGATTCAAGCTATTTCCTGGAAAATTGAAATCAAGATGGTCTGGACCATTCATAGTCAAAAGAGTTCTCCCATACGGAACGATAGAATTAATAAATTCAAATGGGATTGAATTTAAAGTTAATGGTCACAGAGTTAAACATTACATACATGGTCCGATGGAAGTTGACAATGAAGTTAATCATAATTTCACCACCCAAGAAAACCTTCAAAATGAAAACATAAATATGTTATCAACAACATATGAAAAATCAAAACTGGAATATAGGGAGGATTCAAATTTGAGTGATGAAGAAGAATTCCTATACAAACCTCCCATTCCAAGAAACGAAGAAAAATGTGAACAAGAAATTCAAATAGAAATGAAAGAACTAAGGAAAGAACACCCGAAAAAAGTTTACAAACCAACTCGACTTACTAAAGCAGGAGACCCGGGTGAATTTATCATTTCTTGCTTACTTAATGATGGTGATGTATATAATGGACTCGCAGATTTAGGAGCAAGTGCAAATATTATGCCTCTTTCCTTATACAAAAGATTAGGCATGGGTAAATTAAAACCAACCAAAATAGGTGTTCAATCATTTGACCAAACCATTAAAAATCCGGTTGGAATAGCAAATAATTTACTTGTTAACGTGGGAAGTTTGACCTTTGTTGCAAACTTCATAGTGATTAATATGGAGGAAAACCTTGATATTCCTCTAATTCTAGGTCGCCCATTTTTAGCAACCACCGAGGCATTCATTGATGTAAGAGAAGGTAGAATGACACTTAGGGATGGTAATACATCGATCACCTTTGTGAACCGAAAGTTTAGATCTCTACAAATCAAAACTGTTAGACCAATAAAAATGCATAAGTGTGGGGAGGATGAAGAAACACTTAATGATGATCCAATCACAAAGAATGCCGTTGATGATACGAAATTAGATGAACCCATTTTTAACAGTTCAACGAAGAAACTTTATAAACGGATTCACGATGCTAAGATTAAAGGAAACTTTAAGTTATATAACCGATTAATATCCAATTTATCGTCAAAAGAAAAGGCAATGTTAGTTGAATTTGTGAAAGTTACGGAGGAAATCAACAAATGGATTGAAGTAAAAGTTAAAGATATACAAGTTGTTGATGATTCAATTGAAAATAATGTTAATCACAATTTCGATACCACAGCAGACTAAGTATGGGGAGAATCAAGGGGTTTATGTATTTCTGTTAGAGTTAGATTGTCTGTTTTCGTGTAGTTCTCGAAAATGGAACCTGAATGGTCTTTCCCTAGCAGACCCTAAAGAACTAGTCTTCTCCCCCAATTCTGAATTTTTATTTTTTTTAGGAAATGAAGACTGCCTGTGAACTAAACCATGGTCTAATGCTACACGCTTTGATCACTAAACGTAATAATGACATACTACCGAGTGAAATAGTATCAGTAATCAGAGAAAGAATGGACGGAGTTAGAAAAGAATCCAGATGCGAAGATAATAAGTTACAATTTGGTAAAGGAAAATCAAAATCTGCAGCGAAAAGAAGAGCACGACACCTAGAAAGATGTCACAAATGCGGAAAATGGTCACATGGAGGTAAATGTTCAAATAATCAAACCTATTCAAACACCGAATTTGTTACTTTATGCAGAGACGGACCGTTCATATGTTTAGAAGAAAAGACACTGAATGCTCGAGGTTACGCCTATGTAGCCATGGAAAACCAATTAAACCGACTATCTTATGAATGGGATAGATCATATAACTAAGAAATCTATTTCACAGGTATGTCTGTACAGTTTTTATTTTATTTTTATTTTTAACCTTTTGATAATAAACGCTAATTTGTTCGCTATAAAGTATTAAATTGGTATTGAATAAAATTAGGTTTGGCGACCGAAATTATTGATATCATTCAAAAATTTATTACATCACTGCGAAATTTAACGTTTATTCTTAAGGTATAAATATCTTTAATCAATCAACCCAAAATATTTCAAAAATTCGTCATGAGTTAAATTAGGTCTTGGAACCGAAATTACTTTACCGAAAATAGGGGCACATATTTTTGATAATATTTGATTGATAAAAGTGGGATAAAAAGCCAAAAAGATTTTTAATTTTATTTTTACCATGTTTTTAAAATTAATATATAAATCTTAAATTAATATTGTAAACTTTGTAAAAACAATATTTTTAAAATTGTAAATATTTGAAAAATTAATATAAGTTTGGTGTGAATTTATAATATGAATTTTTAAATTAAGTTTGGTGTGAATTTTTAATTTTTAAAATATGAATTTTAAATTTTAAGTTTGGTGTGAATTTTAATATTAATTTTAAATTTTATATTTAAATTGTGTGAATTTAAAAACAAAAATTTACTTTATCTCATTAAGTTAAAAATATGATTTTTAAAATTCGTCGTAAGTTGAAGACTAGGTCTTTGAACCGAAATTGCTTTACCCGGGGGAGGGACGAGAACTTTTATTATCATTATTTTTAATCTTATTGAATTAAAATATGCCAAAAACATTAAAAAACCCAAAAATCTTAGCTTTTAAAACAATCGCTACAAAAAGACAAATTTTAAAATTTTGTCGAAGGACGGACTAGGACATCGATCCGAAATGACCTCGTCCTAAATAACAAGGGAAACAAAATTTTAAAATTAATTACTTAATTGTTTTAATTAGTATAAGATGTTAAAAAAAAAAAAAAAAAAAAACCCTAACTCCGCGACTCGCGGAGTTTGAAGGGTCCAAACACCGCGAGTCGCGGGAGGATCAAAATACAGAAAACACTGCGAAATACTCCGGAAAAAACACGAAAAATACACCCCAAAATCACAATTTTTAACCGTTAATCATCAAATCTTTTACTAAAATCATGTTAAGAAGGATGCTATCAAGGAATTACTTAAGAAAAACGGTAAATTTCTACACCTAAACACCATTTAATCCGAAAATTAGTGTTCTTGAGCAATTTTTCCCTAATTTGATTTTGATGCTTTTTAGTGTAATTAGGCTTAAATTGTTTATGTATTATGCTTGTATAACCTAGATTGATGCTGTTTAACATGATTAGAAGCCTTAAACTTCAAATTTTGAGTAATCTAGGGTTTGTGTTCTTGAGCAAATTTGGGGCTTTTTGATATAAACAGGTTATGGTCGATTTTTGTCATGAATTGTTGCTAAATTAAGTAGTGTAACATGTCTAGGTAGTTAAATGATACAAACTTTGAGCCTAAACATGATTTTGAGAATTAAAGTGGACTTTTTCAAGTCTAAAATTCATGAACTTGATTTTTGAGAGATAATGCCATTTGAAACTTGTTTAATTGCTAGTAATGATTATTTTGACATCTTATTTGAGTTGAATGCTTATGAACTTGGCGAACATTTTCGTATATGCTATTTTGAAAAAGTGTAGATTTGATGAAAATATGAAAATAAGCTTAAGTTTGATATAAATTGATCATGTCATTGTAATTATTTTGATTGATGATTTTGCTGACACTAATGCATATTTGGATGCACAAAAATTGTGTTTGATGTGTTTTGCAGACTGAAAGGGGTGAATCTTTATCCCAAGCTCGCAATGCTCCTGCTGAGAATGCGGAACAACAGGAGGTGGATAACTACTAGAAGCAAGATATACCTCATCCAGTCATGACATTTTCTGATATGCACTTGGAAGAGTTGCACCCGAACCTGAGATTTGATAGACTTTGGATAGATTATCCAAAATACCAAAGGGGTTTGCATACTCTTCATTCTAAGGTTGTTGAGGTACCGAGGGTCATAGAATGGGGACCCTTAGAAGCTGTAGAATTAGCCGGGCCAATTAGGGAATTACTTGTACAAAGGTGTGGTAATTCTACTTTTAATGACTGGGTACGTTTATTCACCATGCGTAGACCTGTATATAAGGTATGGTGTGAAGAATTGTTGTGTAGTATAGAGTTGAATGATCGGGTAGCTAGTTTAACCGATCGATCTTTTATTAGATTTTTGTTAGGCGGTTCGATGCACCACATGTCTTTACTAGACATGGCTCAGGCTTTACGTATATATACGCATGAGGAGTTAGCATCTGCCGATTGTAGAGGGTTGATACTAAATGGTAGAAAGATAGATGAAAATTTTGATACACACGGTGTATGGAGTCAAATGACAAGCCACCACCGATTCAAAGGGGGAAATTACTCTTATTTGGATATAGATAGAGCTGAATTAAGAGTAATTCATAGGTTTTTAGCTAATTCGATTACACAAAGAGGTAAGAACAAGGAAAAGGTAAATGAACAGGATTTGTTTTACCATATGTGTATTCGAGACCCACAAAGCGCTGTAAGTATACCATATTGTGTGGGTTATTATTTATCAGCTATGGTTAGGGGGATGAGACCACATAGCATAATAGGAGGTGGTATTTTGATTACTTTGATTGCTGAATATCTCGGTGTGGATATAAGTCGGGGGGGATTATTAGTCGAAGAACCAGAACCCCGTGATATTATAGGTTTAAATGTATACCATGGTGCGAAAGTTTTGAAGAGGCGAAATAACGCCGCAGTACAATACCATGGTAGACATCCACAAGTTGAGAGAAACCAACAGCAAGGTAATGTAGGAGGGGGAAATGAGATACAAGAAATGCAAAGGTTTATAGCTTCACAGGAGTACGAAAATGCTAGACAGAGAGCATTTGAAGATTGGCAAGTTCATCAGAACCAAATCATAGCTCATTGCCAACATATAGGTAGAAACTATATTCCTACACCAAAACCCATATTCCATCCCTGGTCTATAGAGATGCAACCACCGTATCCTACGTATAACCCTGCCGAAGCATTCTATAGCACCTATGGTTATGCTTGGAACCCCTATTGGTATCAATATCATCCCAAGTCTACTTAGTTTTATTTATTTTGTAATTTGTAATGTTGATACGTTTAATACTTATGTTAATATTGTAATAGTTTTTATAATTTTCTAACTTTTATTCTTAGATTTTAATAATTTTTGAATGTGGGGTAATATACCAAACTTCAAAAATATGTATATATGTTTGCAGTTTATCTTATGTACACAACAGGATAAAACAACGCATTTTCAAAGACTGGCATTAAGTTCAGCAAAAGCAACTAATTTTGACGACAAGATGCAAAATATATGTGACATAACAACAAGACGGAATGAATAAATGATGTGCACCATTTATCATTCAGCAAACAAACGCCAATATGTTTGGAAACTTTGGTAAAATTTAATCAATTTCACACAAATCACCCTCAATAATTTAAATTGTTACTGATTTCTTGCAAATGAGGGCATTGCAAGATCTTAAGTGTGGGAAGGGGTTAAATTCTTTCGGATTTTAAAATTTTTACTTTATACACTTGGTAACCATTAAAAATACTAGTAAAGCAGTAGTTGTATTAGAATCTAGTGCTCTCTGATAATAAAGAACAGCCCTAGTCTTATATACTGACTACCCAATTCTAGTAAAATTTTTAAAAAAATTTTTTCAATTAAATGAACTCAAAATCATGTTTATACATATTTATGAACAATAAAACTAGGTTTTAACACCGAAATTATTGTTACCTCGGAAAGGACATAAATTGAGAAACAAACTAAAATGTTAAAATTCATTTAAAATGGAATAGAGGACGATAAAAAGGAAAATAAAAGCCAAGTGTGGGAAAATTTACCAAGTTATCTTAAACATATATCACATATTTTTGTACAAATAACTGAAAATACTTTTGCTTTGGACTAAACTAAAAAGTTTTACCTAATTTACTGTAAGAAAGATGGATCTACATGATGAATCAATTCCATCATTAAAAGGAAGTAAAGTCTTCCGAAAAAGAAACGCGCTTCTTGATTTAGGTCAAGAAGTTGTCGTTCAGACCAGCTGTAGGTTGACAAAAAATCTAGAAAAGTCATCACTAAAATCAGCAGGAAATCCACGGACCTCAGCATTAAACAGGGTCGCCAAGTGGTCAGAATTATCCTAACCATGAGAAGGATTTTTCTCGTACAATGGGGGGGCACCATGCAAATTAGCTGAATAAGACTAATGAATCAGATCCCGAGAAAGGATAATCTCTTTAAAGATTAAAAATCAGCTTTTAAGACTGATATTACTCAATCCTAGAGATTGACCTTAAAGATTGAGAATTACAAACTCATGGAATTCAATGATATCTAAACTCGAGCTTGAACGAGAAAATATTTTGATCAAAATTATAAACCGATTTGTTTTCTGAAAACCCTATTTTCAATGCGTTCATTACCATTGAACGTAAAATCCTAGGAATTCACCTGGAATTCATTAGGTCACCTGAACTAAATCGGGTGTCAACCGTAAGAACGGTGGTTGCATAGTGGTCAAAGACAGGACCTTGTGCCAGATCGAAAAATCATAAGCGTGAGCTTTACTATTGCTCCTACCAAGGATAGTAATTGCGTCCGACACGTTATAGACCATAATTAAAAGCATGTCAGGGGACATTGCCTTAACAGTTGCTTGTTCAACGCTTTCCTTTACAACCGGACGGTAGTTTACCGAAAGGTAATATACAGGACAAGTAAACTAGACGTGTTGCTTTCCAAATACAAGGTTAGCAAGTGGGTGACACAAAACCATAAGTTTTGAGCTAAAATTTTCAAATCTGAAACCCACAAAACCCACAAAAATATTTTGCAAACACCGGTGAAGGGTTATTCCGGAAAACTTATCTAGGGTAAAAGCTAGATTGAATTTTCAAAAGATCAAATATTTTCATAAAGATCCAATTTCCTTAAGGATCTACATTTTCATAGTCATGTGGGACTGTAAACCATATCGTTACTACCATTGTTTATACCGCTGTATAGAAATCACTGATGTACAAAGTGTGAAGAATAAAGAAGTGATTCTAGTATTTCAAGACGAAATTGCTTGAGGACAAGCAACGCTCAAGTGTGGGAATATTTGATAATGCTAAAAACGAACATATATTTCATAGCATTATTCCTCAAGAAAGACAAGCTTTTAGTTGCAATTGTTCTATTTACAAATGATATTCGTTTAAATAATAAAAGGTGAAGACAAAAGACAGATTCGACGAATTGAAGACGCAAACGACCAAAAAGCTCAAAAGTACAAAAGACAATCAAAGAGGTTCCAATTATTGATAAGAAACGTCTCGAAATTACAAGAGTACAAGATTCAAAACGCAAAGTACAAGATATTAAATTGTACGCAAGGACGTTCGAAAATCCAGAACCGGGACCAGAGTCAACTCTCAACGCTCGACGCAACGGATTAAAAATTACAAGTCAACTATGCACATAAATATAATATAATATTTAAATAATTCTTATAATTATTTAATATATTATATTTATTTATAAAACCGTCGGTAAACAAAGAGCCAAACTTGTGTGAGCTGTAAAAGCAAACTCCGCGACTCGCGGAGTTTGAAAGCCAAAAGGGTCGCGAGTCGCGGAGGCCCAAACTTTGAAACTCCCTATAAAAGCAACCGAATTCTGAGCATTTTTAATCCATCATATATCATTCTCTCTATCTATATACGTAATATATATATATATATATATATATATATATATATATATATATATATATATATATATATATATATATATATATATATATATATAAATTTATATTTTAATTTTAATCTTAATTTTAATTTTAATCTTAATAATAAGGGAATGTTAGCGAATGTTGTAAGGGTGTAAGTCGAAATTCTGTCCGTGTAACGCTACGCTATTTTTAATCATTGTAAGTTATGTTCAACCTTTTTAATTTAATGTCTCGTAGCTAAGTTATTATTATGCTTATTTAATCCGAAGTAATCATGATGTTGGGCTAATTACTAAAATTGGGTAATTGGGCTTTGTACCATAATTGGAGTTTGGATAAAAGAACGACACTTGTGGAAATTAGACTATGGGCTATTAATGGGTTTTATATTAACTAAACAATACCTTGTTAATTTAATATACAAACTTATAATTCGACGTATTTATATATAACCACATACGCTTGACTGGGTACGGTGGGCAGGATATCTATAAATACCAATAATTATTCATTTTACCGGATACGGAACTGGATTAATAGTTAATAGACTTGTTGAAACAGGGGTGAATTACATTCAAGGGTAATTGGTGTAATTGTTAACAAAGTAGTAAAACCTTGGTTTACACACAGTCGATAACCTGGTGTATTCATTAAACAAAGTATTAAAACCTTGTTACAATTCGAATCCCCAATTAGTTGGAATATTAGACTTCGGGAATAAGAATAATTTGACGAAGGCTTTCGCTCTTTATATTTATGACTGATGGACTATTATGGACAAATCCGTATGGACATATTAAATAATCCAGGACAAAGGACAATTAACCCATGGGCATAAAACTAAAATCAACACTTCAAACATCATGATTACGGAAGTTTAAATAAGCATAATTCTTTTATTTCATATTTAATTTCCTTTATTTTATATTTAATTGCACTTCTAATTATCGCATTTTTATTGTTATTATATTTAATTGCACTTTTAATTATCGTACTTTTTAATTATCGCAAGTTTATTTTATCGCACATTTATTATTCGCAATTTCATTATCGTTATTTACTTTACGCTTTAATTTAAGTCTTGTATTTATTTTTAATATTTTACATTTGGTTTTAACTGCGACTAAAGTTTTAAAATCGACAAACCGGTCATTAAACGGTAAAAACCCCCCTTTTATAATAATAATATTACTTATATATATATTTGTATTTTTATAAAAGTAAACTAATATAGCGTTAAGCTTTGTTTAAAGATTTCCCTGTGGAACGAACCGGACTTACTAAAAACTACACTACTGTACGATTAGGTACACTGCCTATAAGTGTTGTAGCAAGGTTTAAGTATATCCATTCTATAAATAAATAAATATCTTGTGTAAAATTGTATCGTATTTAATAGTATTTCCTGTAAAAATATAAGCTATTTCGTATATACCTCGCGAAACATCAATATTCTTATATGCATCTTGTTAATGTCGGTTACCAAGTGTTCACCATATGAATGATTTTTATCTCTATGTATGGGATGTATATTGAAATATGAAATCTTGTGGTCTATTATTATGATTTGATAATATATAGGTTAAACCTATAACTCACCAACATTTTTGTTGACGTTTTAAGCATGTTTATTCTCAGGTGATTATTAAGAGCTTCCGCTGTTGCATACTAAAATAAGGACAAGATTTGGAGTCCATGCTTGTATGATATTATGTAAAAACTGCATTCAAGAAACTTATTTTTGATGTAATATATTCTTATTGTAAACCATTATGTAATGGTCATGTGTAAACGGTATATTTTAGATTATCATTATTTGATAATCTACGTAATACTTTTTAAACCTTTATAGATATAATAAAGGTGATGGTTGTTTTAAAAATGAATGCAGTCTTTGAAAAAGTCTCATATAGAGGTCAAAACCTCGCGACGAAATCAATTAATATGGAACGTTTATAATCAATATGAACGGGACATTTCAGTTGGTATCCGAGCGTTGGTCTTAGAGAACTAGAAAATTGCATTAGTGTTTCTTACTGAGTTTGTTAGGATGCATTAGTGAGTCTGGACTTCGACCGTGTTTTTCTTCAAAAAACGATTGCTTAACATTTTTTTGTTGGAAACTGTATATTATTAACATGTAAATATTATGTGATATATTAATCTCTTAACATGTTTGATATTGTGTGATAGATGTCTACCTCTAGTACAAATCCCATTGATTCACCTAATAATAATGAAGAGTTGAATATATTTTGGGAAGATTCACAAATTCCCGAAGAGGAACCGGAAGTGGAGGAACCGGAAGAGGAGGAACCAGAAGAAGAGGAACCAGAAGAGGAGGAATCGGAAGAGGAGGAACCAGAAGAAGAAGAGGTTCCGGAGGAAGAAATATTGATACCTATAGTAAATCAATTAAATAAAAGAAAATCTCAACCAACGGACCAAAGTTAATATTGGTCAATGGTGTTTCCACCGAGGAAGCAAAATATTGGGAAGATTACCAATTTTTCGATGAATCGGATCCCGATGAGGATTCCGATGATGTTATAGAAATTACCTCGACCCAATTTAATCAAGCGAAAGAAAATAATAAGGTAAAAGGTATAAAAATAGAGAAACCCGATTCCAATCCCGATGAACTTTATATGTATCGACAACATCCGTATTTCCTTAAATATAACAATGACCCGGGAACCTCTAAACCACCAGGTTTTTCTAAACCATTATGGAAAACGACGGCTCGTATTAGAGGAACACCATATATTCCTAGAAAATTAGGAAAACGAACCAAGTCCGAAGAAGAAGAAACTAGTGATTCAGATTAGAGGGTTGTAATCATGTTGTGTATTATATGTATTGTAGTGTGCTTGTACTTTTATGTTCTATGTAAAAATTGCTTGTATTGTTTGTTAATTATCTTTTACGAATCTAATCCTTGTCTATTTTACAGTATAAAAACAAAATGGACGTTAAGGGTAGACAACCGAATATTTTAGAAGACCTACCAGAGGATATGATTGAGGAAATCTTGTCTAGAGTTGGTCAGAATTCATCAGCACATTTAGTTATGGAGAAATTAACTTGTCAAACATTTGAAGGACTTTCCAGAAATGCCTTAGTTTATAAAAGGCTTTCCTTTGATAGGTGGGGTATATCACATTGGGGAAACCGTAAGTTACACCGTGTTTTCTTTAAAGCATTAAATGCGGGAACCCAAATGCAATTTTACGCTACGGGTTAAGAACCATTTTTGACTCAACATATCCCAACATAGGATTTTGTGAATTAGAAAGAGCTTCTAACATGCAACATAAAGAATCATGTTATGCTTACGGGTTAGTGATGTTCGCTTCTTACCAAAGTGAGAAAAAGAACATCGGATTGCAACTTTTAAATAAAACCTTCCCACAAGTGACGGATTCAGTAGTTGGAGTGAGAAACAAGGTTTTTAGATTATTACGGGGCAGTTGGACATTACGAAACCCTCGTCCTTTTGACGACATTAAAACATGCTGCCTAGCCAATGGTCATAACGGTTATTTTCCACAAGACCAAGGAAGGGAAGTCGTCTTAGTAAAACCAGAATGCATGACTTGTTTCTGGACTTATGAATTACGTGTCTTTAGTTCCTTTGCTGAACAACTTGCATATTAACTAGATTTATCTTCAAAACTGTCCTGTATCATAGTGTACTATATTTCATGTTATATGTAATATAGCAAAGTTGTAATTTTGAAGAATATTTGTATGTGATATATTATTATAATCAATTTTTCATATGGAATTGTAGTAGTTGAATTGTATATTAGCTACTAAGTATGAACTTAACGGGTAGGTAGTACCCGAATTTAAACTTATAAAACGCTAATATGAAGAAAAAGCTTTTATAAATGAGTTCATATTATGCTACGAAATACTATTGACTACTCTTAATATTCTGTATGATTAACTCGATTCAGTTAGCTATTTTGAAGGAAATGGCAGCGACTACTCGACACACCATGAATATGAGCGAAGAGGAATTTCGTACCTTTCTTGCTGCAAACATAGCCACAGTACAGGCTGCGCTACATACCAACAATAACTCTAAATCTAGCAATGCAGCTAACGGCGCAAGAAATCGTGTAGGATGCTCCTACAAAGAATTCACTGCCTGCAAACCTTTAGAATTTGATGGAACTGAAGGACCAATTGGATTGAAACGGTGGACCGAGAAAGTCAAATCGGTGTTTTCCATAAGTAAGTTTACTGAAGAGGATAAAGTTAAGTACGCTACGCATACCTTCACAGGTACTGCGTTAATGTGGTGGAACACCTATCTTGACCAGATAGGACAAAATGCTGCTTACGCACTACCGTGGTCGGCATTCAAGCAATTGATGAACGAGTAGTACCGTCCTAGAAACGAAGTCAATAAACTCAAGGCAGAACATAGAGAGTTACGAACACAAGGGTTCGACGTTAGCACATATGAATGACGATTCACAGAGTTGTGCCTATTGTGTCCGGGAGCATTCGAAGATGAAGAAGAGAAGATCGACGCGTTTGTAAAAGGGTTACCAGTAAGGATTCAAGAAGATGTGAGTTCACACGAGCCCGCTTCTATACAGAAGGCAAGTCGAATGGCTCATAAACTCATAAATCAGATTGAGGGAAGAATTAAAGAGCAGGCGGCCGAAGAAGCCAACACGAAACAACTCAAGAGGAAGTGGGAGGAAAACGATGACAAGAGTCACCAGTACAACAACAATAATTACAACCACAATCGCAACAACTATCCCAACAACCGCAACAACAATCGCAACTATAACCGCAATCCTAACAATAACTACAACAAACATCCCAATAACAAAAACAACTACAACAACCGTTTCAACAATAATAACAATCCCAACAACAACCTCAATAACAACAACGGCAACAAAAACCATAAACAGCCATGTCATAGGTGTGGAGAAAATCATCAGGGGTTTTGCACGACATTTTACAACAGGTGTAAAAAAATGGTCATAGCGCGACAAAGTGTGAGGTCTACGGACCAAATTTTAACAGAACTAAAGGAATAAATAATGTCGGAACAAGTAATGCCAAAATGAATAGTGTCGGAGCAAGTAATACCAACGCTGTTTGTTATAAATGTGGAAAACCGGGCCACATTATTAGAAATTGCCCGAATCAGGGGAATACTAATGGGCAGGGCCGTGGAAGAGTTTTCAATATTAATGCGGCAGAAGCACAGGAAGACCCGGAGCTTGTTACGGGTACGTTTTTTATTGACGATAAATCTGCTTATGTTTTATTTGATTCGGGTGCGGATAGAAGCTATATGAGTAGAGAATTTTGTGCCAAATTAAGTTGCCCATTGACACCTTTGGATAGTAAATTTTTACTCGAATTAGCAAACGGTAAATTAATTTCAGCAGATAATATATGTCGGAATCAAGAAATTAAACTGGTTAGCGAAACATTTAAGATTGACTTGATACCAGTAGAGTTAGGGAGTTTTGATGTGATAATCGGTATGGACTGATTGAAAGAAGTAAAAGCAGAGATCATTTGTTACAAAAATGCAATTTGCATTATACGAGAAAAAGGAAAAACCTTAATGGTGTACGGATAAAAGAGCAACTCGAAGTTAAATCTTATTAGTAACCTGAAGTCACAAAAACTAATAAGAACAGGTTGCTATGCTATGCTAGCACACGTCGAGAAAGTAAATTCCGAAGAAAAGAATATCAATGATGTTCCAGTCACAAAAGAATTTCCCGATGTATTTTTGAAAGAATTACTGGGACTACCTCCACACCGATCCGTTGAATTTCAAATAGACCTTGTACCGGGAGCTTCACCAATAGCTCGTGCTCCATACAGACTCGCACCTAGCGAAATGAAGGAACTTCAGATCCAATTACAAGAACTTTTAGAGCGTGGTTTCATTTGACCAAGCACATCACCGTGGGGAGCTCCTGTTTTGTTTGTCAAGAAGAAGGATGGTACATTTAGGTTGTGTATCGACTACCGAGAGTTGAACAAACTTACCATCAAGAACCGCTACCCACTAGCGAGAATCGACGACTTATTTGATCAACTACAACGCTCTTTGGTTTATTCGAAGATTGATTTACGTTCTGGGTATCATCAAATGCGGGTGAAGGAGGATGATATTCCAAAGACTGCTTTTTGGACGCGTTACGGTCATTACGAGTTTATGGTTATGCTGTTTGGATTGACGAACGCACCAGCTGTGTTCATGGACCTCATGAACCGAGTGTGTGGCCCATATCTTGACAAGTTTGTCATTTTTTTCATCGATGACATACTTATTTACTCGAAGAATGATCAAGAGCATGAAGAAAATTTAAGAAAAGTGCTAGAATTGCTGAGAAAAGAAAAACTGTACGGTAAGTTTTCAAAGTGTGCATTTTGGTTGGAAGAAGTTCAATTCCTCGGTCACATAGTGAACAAAGAAGGTATTCAGGTGGATCCAGTAAAGATTGAAACCGTTGAAAAATGGGAAACCCCGAAAACTCCGAAGTATATACGCTAATTTTTAGGACTAGCTGGTGAAATGTCCCGTTTTTATTGATTAAAAACGTTCCATATTAATTGATTTCGTTGCGAGGTTTTGACCTCTATATGAGACGTTTTTCAAAGACTGCATTCATTTTTAAAACAAACCATAACCTTTATTTCATAAATAAAGGTTTAAAAAGCTTTACGTAGATTATCAAATAATGATAATCTAAAATATCCTGTTTACACACGACCATTACATAATGGTTTACAATACAAATATGTTACATCGAAATCGGTTTCTTGAATGCAGTTTTTACACAATATCATACAAACATGGACTCCAAATCTTGTCCTTATTTTAGTATGCAACAGCGGAAGCACTTAGTATTCACCTGAGAATAAACATGCTTTAAACGTCAACAAAAATGTTGGTGAGTTATAGGTTTAACCTATATATATCAAATCGTAACAATAGACCACAAGATTTCATATTTCAATACACATCCCATACATAGAGATAAAAATCATTCATATGGTGAACACCTGGTAACCGACATTAACAAGATGCATATATATATAAGAATATACCCATCATTCCGGGACACCCTTCGGATATGATATAAATTTCGAAGTACTAAAGCATCCGGTACTTTGGATGGGGTTTGTTAGGCCCAATAGATCTATCTTTAGGATTCGCGTCAATTAGAGTGTCTGTTCCCTAATTCTTAGATTACCAGACTTAATAAAAAGGGGCATATTCGATTTCGATAATTCAACCATAGAATGTAGTTTCACGTACTTGTGTCTATTTTGTAAATCATTTATAAAACATGCATGTATTCTCATCCCAAAAATATTAGATTTTAAAAGTGGGACTATAACTCACTTTCACAGATTTTTACTTCGTCGGGAGGTAAGACTTGGCCACTGGTTGATTCACGAACCTATAACAATATATACATATATATCAAAGTATGTTCAAAATATATTTACAACACTTTTAATATATTTTGATGTTTTAAGTTTATTAAGTCAGCTGTCCTCGTTAGTAACCTACAACTAGTTGTCCACAGTTAGATGTACAGAAATAAATCGATAAATATTATCTTGAATCAATCCACGAACCAGTGTATATGTATCTCAGTATTGATCACAACTCAAACTATATATATTTTGGAATCAACCTCAACCCTGTATAGCTAACTCCAACATTCACATATAGAGTGTCTATGGTTGTTCCGAAATATATATAGATGTGTCGACATGATAGGTCAAAACATTATATACGTGTCTATGGTATCTCAAGATTATATAATATAAAATACAAGTTGATTAAGTTATGGTTGGAATAGATTTGTTACCAATTTTCACGTAGCTAAAATGAGAAAAATTATCCAATCTTGTTTTACCCATAACTTCTTCATTTTAAATCCATTTTGAGTGAATCAAATTGCTATGGTTTCATATTGAACTCTATTTTATGAATATAAACAGAAAAAGTATAGGTTTATAGTCGGAAAAATAAGTTACAAGTCGTTTTTGTAAAGGTAGTCATTTCAGTCGAAAGAACGACGTCTAGATGACCATTTTAGAAAACATACTTCTAATTTGAGTTTAACCATAATTTTTGGATATAGTTTCATGTTCATAATAAAAATCATTTTCCCAGAATAACAACTTTTAAATCAAAGTTTATTATAGTTTTTAATTAACTAACCCAAAACAGCCCGCGGTGTTACTACGACGGCGTAAATCCGGTTTTATGGTGTTTTTCGTGTTTCCAGGTTTTAAATCATTAAGTTAGCATATAATATAGATATAGAACATGTTTTTAGTTGATTTTAAAAGTCAAGTTAGAAGGATTAACTTTTATTTGCGAACAAGTTTAGAATTAACTAAACTATGTTCTAGTGATTACAAGTTTAAACCTTTGAATAAGATAGCTTTATATGTATGAATCGAATGATGTTATGAACACCATTACTACCTCAAGTTCCTTGGATAAACCTACTGGAAATGAGAAAAATAGATCTAGCTTCAAAGGATCCTTGGATGGCTTGAAAGTTCCTGAAGCAGAATCATGACACGTAAACAATTTCAAGTAAGATTTCCACTCGAAATAAGATTGTTATAGTTATAGAAATTGAATTAAAGTTTGAATATGATTATTACCTTGTATTAGAAAGATAACCTAATGTAAGTATCAAAGGTTGCTTGATCTTGGATGATTACTTGGAATGGATTTAGAAAACTTGGAAGTAAACTTGCAATCTTGGAAGTATTCTTGATTTTATGAAACTAGAACTTTTGGAATTTATGAAGAACACTTAGAACTTGAAGATAGAACTTGAGAGAGATCAATTAGATGAAGAAAATTGAAGAATGAAAGTGTTTGTAGGTGTTTTTGGTCGTTGGTGTATGGATTAGATATAAAGGATATGTAATTTTGTTTTCATGTAAATAAGTCATGAATGATTACTCATATTTTTGTAATTTTATGAGATATTTCATGCTAGTTGCCAAATGATGGTTCCCACATGTGTTAGGTGACTCACATGGGCTGCTAAGAGCTGATAATTGGAGTGTATATACCAATAGAACATACATCTAAAAGCTGTGTATTGTACGAGTACGAATACGGGTGCATACGAGTAGAATTGTTGATGAAACTGAACGAGGATGTAATTGTATGCATTTTTGTTAAGTAGAAGTATTTTGATAAGTGTCTTGAAGTCTTTCAAAAGTGTATGAATACATATTAAAACACTACATGTATATACATTTTAACTGAGTCGTTAAGTCATCGTTAGTCGTTACATGTAAATGTTGTTTTGAAACCTTTAGGTTAACGATCTTGTTGAATGTTGTTAACTCATTGTTTATTATAACAAATGAGATGTTAAATTGTTATATTATCATGATATTATGATATATAATATATCTTAGTATGATATATATACAGGTAAATGCCGTTACAACGATAATCGTTACATATATGTCTCGTTTCGAAATCATTAAGTTAGTAGTCTTATTTTTACATATGTATTTCATTGTTAATACACTTAATAATATATTTACTTATCATTTAACATAATTAACCAAGTGTATCAATATCTTAATATGATTCATATGTACCTAGTAAGACGTTGTTATAACGATAATCGTTATATATATCGTTTTCGAGTTTCTTAAATTAATCGTCTCATTTTTATGTATATAACTCATTGTTAAAATACCTAATGAGATACATACTTATAATAAAATCATGTTAACTATATATATAACCATATATATGTCATCGTATAGTTTTTACAAGTTTTAACGTTTGTGAATCACCGGTCAACTTGGGTGGTCAATTGTCTATATGAAACCTATTTCAATTAATCAAGTCTTAACAAGTTTGATTGCTTAACATGTTGGAAACACTTAATCATGTAAATAACAATTTCATTTAATATATATATAAACATGGAAAAGTTCGGGTCACTACAGCTGGTTACTATAGAAGGTTCATCCAAGATTTTTCCAGAATAGCAAAAACCTTGACTGGATTAACGCATAAAGGGAGGAAATTTGAATGGAAGGATGAACAAGAGAAAGCGTTTCAATTGTTCAAGAAAAAGTTAAATACGGCACCTATATTGTTATTACCTGAAGGGAATGATGATTTTGTGATATATTGTGACGCTTCAAAGCAAGGTCTCGGTTGTGTATTAATGCAACGAACGAAGATAATTGCTTATGCGTCTAGACAATTGAAGATTCACGAGCAGAATTATACGACGCACGATTTGGAATTAAGGGCGGTTGTTTTTGCATTAAAGACTTGGAGGCACTACTTATATGGGGTCAAAAGTATTATATATACCGACCACAAAAGTCTTCAACATATATTTAATCAGAAACAACTGAACATGAGGCAGCGCATGTGGATTGAATTGTTGAATGATTACGACTTTGAGATTCGTTACCACCCGGGAAAGGCGAATGTAGTAGCCGACGCTTTGAGTAGAAAGGACAGAAAACCCATTCGAGTAAAAGCTATGAATATAATGATTCACAATAACCTTACTACTCAAATAAAGGAGAATCAACAAGGAGTTTTAAAAGAGGGAAATTTAAAGGATGAAATACCTAAAGGATCGGAGAAGCATCTTAATATTCGGGAAGACGGAACCCGGTATATGGCTGAAAGAATTTGGGTACCAAAATTTAGAGATATGAGAGAAATCGTACTTAGAGAAGCTCATAAAACCAGATACTCAATACATCCTGGAATGGGGAAGATGTATAAAGATCTTAAGAAACATATTTGGTGGCCAGGTATGAAAGCCGATGTTGCTAAATACGTAGGGGAATGTTTGACGTGTTCTAAGGTCAAAGCTGAGCATCAGAAACCATCAGGTCTACTTCAACAACCCGAAATCCCAGAATGGAGATGGGAAAACATTACCATGGATTTCATCACTAAATTGCCAAGGACTGTAAGTGGTTTTGATACTATTTGGGTAATAGTTGATTGTCTCACCAACTCAGCACACTTCCTGCCAATAAGAGAAGATGACAAGATGGAGAAGTTAGCACGACGGTATTTGAAGGAAGTCGTCTCCAGACAAGGAATACCAATCTCTATTATCTCTGATAGGGATGGCAGATTTATTTCAAGATTCTGGCAGACATTACAACAAGCATTAGGAACTCGTCTAGACATGAGTATTGACTATCATCCACAAACTGATGGGCAGAGTGAAAGGACAATACAAATGCTTGAAGACATTCTACGAGCATTTCTTATTGATTTCAGAAACAGTTGGGATCGACATCTACCGTTAGCAGAATTTTCCTACAACAACAGCTACCATTCAAGCATTGAGATGGCGCCGTTTGAGGCACTTTATGGTAGAAAGTGCAGGTCTCCGATTTGTTGGAGTGAAGTGGGGGATAGATATATTACGGGTCCGGAGATAATACAAAAAACTACCGAGAAGATCATCCAAATTCAACAACGGTTGAAAACCGCCCAAAGTCGACAAAAGAGCTACGCCGACATTAAAAGAAAAGATATAAAATTTGATATAGAATATCCCCATTATTCCGGGACTCTCATCGGACATGATAATCGAAGTACTAAAGCATTCGTAACCCGAATGGGATGTGTCAAGGTCCATAGATCTATCTTTAGGATTCGCGTCAATTAGGGACCATTTCCCTAATTCTTAGGCTACCAAGCTAAAAAGGGGCATATTCGATTCGATAATCCAACCATAGAATGTAGTTTCGATTACTTGTGTCTATTTTGTAAAAAATTTATAAAAGCAGCGCATGTATTCTCAGTCCCAAAAATATAAATTGCAAAAGCATTTAAAAAGGGAGCAAATGAAACTCACGATACTGTATTTTGTAGTAAAAATACATATGATGGCATTGAACAAGTGTAGGGTTGGCCTCGGATTCACGAACTTATATCATTTATATATATATTAACACATATAATTGTAATCGAACAAATATATATATTATTCTTAGTGAAATAATTATATTTAATAATTTATAGGTTTCCCTAATAATTTAATTAGATATATTTACTTTATTTACTTTTGATAGATAAAAATATTAATATAGTTATGTTATTGTATTAAATATATTTTTATATAATTATTGTTTATTTGTTATAATATTATTAATAGGAATAATAGTAATAATAATGATACTTATAATAATAATAATGATAATAATAATAATAATAATGTTAATTTTGATAATAAAATGATAATAATAATAAAATAATGATAATAATAAAAAGGTTGTATTAGTTTTACAATAAAAATTTTTTGTACAAATTTCTTAATACTAATAATACTTAATATTAACACTTGTTAAATATATTAATGTTAATAATATTAATAATAATAATATTAATAGTAGTATTGATAATAATAATATAGTTATAATAATAATAATGATACTAGTAGTAACAAAAAATGATAATAATAACAATGTTAAGAATAATAATATTAATGTTAAAAATAATAATAATAATAAAATTAATAATAACTAAAATGAGTAAACTACCTTCAAGCTTTTCCTAAAAAAATAAAATGCCTCAGACCGGGCTCGAACCCTCGACATCTCGAATAACCAACACATACTTAACCAATACGCTGGTGCTTCTTTTCTGTTTTAGTTAATACCCTAAATCATTTTATTCTAATTCTCCTGCTGCTGCATCTTCTACTTCATAAAATAATTCGACTAGAGTAGCAACAATTGTTTTCTCATCATCATCATTCATCATAATACCATCATCGATTGTCATATACATGATTATCATCATAATCATAATCATTTTCATACTCATATTCATATTTATTCTCGATCACCATCCCCCATCATCAATGTCCTTCTTTCATCATAGTTATCTTCATCATTGTATCATCATCTAATCATATCTCATCATCTTAGATATCATGCTATCATCATAACATCATTATCATCATTCGTGATATCATGTTATCATCTACATCATATCATCATCGTAATATCATGCTATCATCTAAATCCTATCATCATCGTACCATCATCATAATCAATATTATCGAGCATCACTTTCCTCCTTCCATCGTCATCACCGTTTGGTTGGTGATTTAAATAGGAAAACATATATATGGCAGCAGCCCCAACGAAACCATATGTGGTTGTATCTCGATTTAATGACACAAGAAAAGCATAAGGCCCAATCAACAATTTAATCTCAGCCCAATAATATCAAGAGGTATACGGCCCTATTGGGAAAACAGAAAATGGTAGCCCAACTAAAGCAGCCCTATAACGAGTCCAATTTAAATGAGTAACCCATTCAGTCGTTGTGGTGTTTTAACTGCAGGAAGGTTTTTAAACTGTAAAGAAATGTTACGGTTATCCCATCATCAAATCATCATCATCACATCATCTTCCATTATCAATATCATAATCAAAAGAAAAGACAGCTTACCGATAATAGCAAGATAAATGATAGGTCAGATCATGTTGAGATTGAGAGAAATGATAAGATAAAGAGAGATTCGCTATGTAAGCATGAGACTCGGTATTAGAGAGAATTGGTACAATTACATTCCACAGCTTCTAGAACTCAGTTACAATGCAATGGCTATCTAATTAGGACTACTTAGGTTCCTTATATAGCCCTCTTCTAAGGAACCTTCAATTAAGCTTATTTCACATTAACACTATACAACTTCGGGGTCCTAACAATCTCCCCCTTAGTGTTAAATGTGAAATTTACAACATAATCCTATTTTGTAATCTTGAGGAACTTTGTTCCTCTGAAGTTAACTTTGGATTTGAATCCCTTGAGATTCTCATATCTTCGTATGTTCACTCTTGTTTTGAGACGACTTTTTAATCTCGTGAGAATGTATTTGACAATCTCAATATCTTCAGTTGAATAGCAGTTATTGATCAATCTCCATCTCATGTACTTGAAAGCATACATCAATGTTTCGTCTGAGTATCTTCTGAAATTTGAGACTCTGATGAAGATCTTTGTATAGTGAGAATTGACAAATACAAATCCATATGGACAGTCGCTCACTTCAAGTAAGGACATGTATCTTAGCTCTTCAATCACTTGATTTAGTGGTTTGATTCTGAGCTTTTTGTGTCCAGATTCCAATCCCAACTGAAAATCATGAACTGACATCCATCTCATCGAATCAAGAATAAACCTATAGACTACCTTCATTGCAGAAGCATGATAAATTGTTGCAGATTCATTCAAGTTAATCAGATAGTTGTAAATGAAAATAATGTCATCCATCTTCAGTTTATCAAAATCCGCTTCTGAGAATTGGTAATCCTGATCATCCATTCTTGTAACTTGAAACAATGGCATCTTCACTCCATCCTTATTAATCATCAAAATCTTATTTATGCTTTTAATCTCTGAACTCCGCTGAATTTAAAGTTTCTCTTCATTCTTCAATTTGAATTTGTCACGAACACTCAGATAAGCTTTGAGATATTCTGGTTTCTTATGAAATTTCCATGCACCCAGAACACTCATTGATGCAGAAAGGACGAGATCAGAATCACCATAAATTCTATATGCTTGTTGTTCAATGAATGGTGAACGAAGAATATCTTTCTCTTCATCCTCACTCAGTTGGTAATTAGCATCACGTTCAAGAACAATCTCTGCAATTTGAAAAGGAACATTCAAATCGGGAGGAGTCGTGGTATCTTCTTTTCCATTAGAGAAAATCTCCTTTTCAAAGTGTATTCCAAATTTGTCAGTTGGAGATGTCAAATTAACAAATTGATGATCATTGAATTCATTGGCGACACTAGATGACCCCTTCAAAATATCTTCAATGTTGTCAAAGTTTTGATTGTCCTCTTGAGTTAACTTTTTCTCTGATTGATCAGCTAAACCCATAGTCATTAACATTCCTGAATCACCCTCTCTCTGACTTTCCGATTCATCTATAAAACTTTCACACTGAATTTCTTCAATTTCATCACTGGAATCAGATATATCAATAACATCTTTTTCCTTCTGTTGACTGGATGTACCAGCTTCATAAGTTGATCTTTGAAAAACACTGGACCGATAACCACCTTGTCTATTCTCCCCCTCATGAAGATTGTCGGGATCGAAATCATCATGATCAGGCATGTGAATTGGTCCAGGTGACTTGCATGGAGATAAAGGATACACTATCCTTGCTTGCTCAAGATAAATCATCATAGTTTTGCGAACTTCATCAAGATCAGTTCGTTTAGCAAACTCAGCAAGATAGAGCTCCTCCACCTCATTGTCAGAGAGATACTGTAATCCATATCTATTTGAACTTCGAGAAGGTGACCTAGTTGGTGAAACAACAGTGTAACCATGAACAAAAGCAGCATCAGCAGCAACTGTTGAAGGCGACGTCGGTGGAAGTTGTTGAGTTGCCGTGAGGGCAGGTAAGGATGATTGTGCGGTATTTTTCTTATATGTAGGGCTATACATACTACTAGTTAGATTCGTGATATCCCCTCTGATGGAGGTTGGGTAGCAACCGGAGTTGTCACCGGCGAAGTTTCTTTCGAAGCATCCGCCTCCATGACTTTGGTCTCATGGGACTCTGACAAAGTAGCAGGACTACTCGTCGGTTTAGTTCTCGCAGAGATATTGCTATCCCCAACTCCTGAAATCATTGATATACCATGAGGTGGCACATCTCTTTCAGTTAAAGACTCTTCCTCCAGACCCTGAGATTCAGAATCCGGAAGAGAAGTGGTTTGAACCAATGGATCACTTTCATGAACCAAGGGAACAGTCTGCTGGAAGTCTGATAAATATCCCGAAGGATTGTCATGTTGACTCGTTTCCATGGGACGCGGCAGATCTTCCTCATCAAGATAAGCCGGACCTCGAGACCCTGTTGTACGTTGAGGTACAAGAGGATTTCCAGCCGATACGCAGGGTGCCTTTTCAAGATTTTTCGGCTCCCCTTCGGTCGTTCTGGACTTCAATGATTGAGTTTCCTTAATCGATTGAGTTAACGCAGACTTTACTGCAGAGGAAGACTTTACTTCCTTAGATGCCGAAGCATCTTGCTTTGTAGGATTTATTATTAAGTCCTGTTTAGATTGGATGGGCTTAGTGGTCTTTTTACCATCCGTGCGTTTAGATCTCTTGCCTACCGAAGCTTGCGCTTCATTTAGCGTAGGGCTTACTGTTATTCTTAGATGTGATATGGAGATAGGTGAGGGTGACCTAATTGGCTCTTGGTCTTGATCCGTATCACCAATGGTTGGAGTAACTGTTTGGCGGATGATGGTTATCGAAGTCCTAGATATAGTTACTCGTTGGGTTGGCAGAGTCTGAATCATCTCATCAGGCATGTGTCGAGTTCTCTTAGGAGAATGTTCAGGAGATGATTCAGATGTTGTTGCTGAAGTGTCACTGCTTACTTCGGGTGTTGTGGAAAGGGTTGGTTCAATCCTAGTTGGACTAGGTTCCCTGATCCTCACGGGTTGAGCTTGGTGTGCTACCCTAGATCGTTTGAGGTTCACCCTAAGTGGAGGATTAGCTGGCCCGGGTGGTTGAACTACAGGTTCCTCTACAAACTCTGGGGCTGGAACCACGGCAGGTTCAACTTGTTCTTGTTGTACCGGGTTCGGAAGAGGTATTCCTACAGCCTGAAAATAAGAACGCATACGAGCGTCTTGGGGTTCAGCTAGCCTCACTAGCCAATTTGGAATTGGCGCAGTGAATTGATTATCAGACACCATAGGGGTGTTCATCTTCAGCTCTCCAAACCTTTTCATCTGTAATCCATGTGTACCTGGTACAAATTTATTTGCATTTCTGCAAGCATTTATAGCATCATGGATAAAGATACAGAAAAACCTTTCGCAAGGGATGTATGAACCCCTTGGCTTATCAACTTGAGCTTGAACCAGATCCCATAAAAGCTCAGCATAGTCAGGAGCCTCTACTATTATGAAAGAGTAGAATACTTTCAGCATTGGCACAGTCAAGCTATCAGATCCACTCCTTGTCATCAGCAAGCATCTGTTGATGATTGAGAAGATCACATACCACCTTGAGTGTAGATATTTCTTCTGAAACTTAGTTGGTGAAACGTTGGTAGCTCCAACATAACCAAGATCAAAGACAAAAGTCATCATTTGCTGAGTAGCAGGAAAAGCAGGAGCATTCTGTACAAGAGGAAGTCTGAAGACCCTCCTGAAATCAGCTTTAGTGAAACTCCTCCTCCCTTGAACTCCTCTTAGTTGAAATTCAAAACGAGCTTGTGTTCCCTCTAGATTTTCAGTAGTAGGTTGTGTAGCTTCCACAAACCTAATTGTTCTGTTAAGTAACTCCAGATCTGTTACAGCTACACTGGCAGTAGTATTGAGAGCAGGCCACAGTGTGCGCCTCTCTAGAATTACTGTCCAGTAGTTGCAGGGTATGCTGGTTTCAGAGTTGATGAAGTGATTGTTCGCCATTTAGCTGTATAAATAAGAAATAGAAGACCACAAGATATTTAACAAAAAGCATATATCTCTATTCTTATTTGCTTTGACATCCTTTTTATATTTTTAAATTTTAAGATTTTTATGATTTTTCAAGAATATAAAAGTCTTTTATTCTCAAGTATGAACAAATAATTGACAACCATGACATTCATATGATATTCATCTTAGTACAAAATCATCATGCAAAGTCAATTATATAACACAAGGACTCAGAACAACACTTAGTCAATTTTTAAACACATTTCAAGCAGATTAGGTAGTTATGAAAACTTTAGATTCTGTAACCAAATAAGCTTGAGTTTTCATATCAGAAAGATATAGAATAAACATGTTAAGTGTTTGAAGATAAAAATCAGAAAATTTCAAGGTACCAAATTTCAGACTCGGTATCAAGAAAGAAAACCAGATTCGGTATCTTCAACAATTAACAGAAAGTCACTCAAACATGCATATTCTATCATATATCAAGTAATATCACAACCATGATCAATTAACCATTCAATTACAAGTATATTAACATGTTAATTGTATGAACAAACTCGGTATCAGGATAAGAACACATTCGGTAGATACAGAATTCATCAAATAAGCAATTAAACATGTAATCAGACTCGATCAAATAATAGATCAGTCAATTTAACTCAGATTAGACAAGATTTCATGTTGATTTTCCAAATCAATTGAGTTTAATCAAAGATTAATTGAAATCGACTCAGACTCGGTATAATCAACAAGATTTCAAAAATTAAAGGTCATAATCCAGTTATTTTGATCTTTTCTGGTTGATAAAAACTTAATTATCTCAGATCTACAATTATCTATCTTAAACATTGATTAAAATGAACAATTACCAAGAATTTGAAGAAAAAGAATGACGGACTCGGTAGAATTAGGCAGATTCGGTATAATCAACAGACTCGGTAGGTGATTAATAACAGTAAGAGAGTAATGTTTGACTTTGACTCTCCTTTTATAGATACCGTAAGTAAAATACCGATTGGGCTTTACAGAATGGGACTAAAATACCGAATACAGTCCAATTTTTCAAAACTTTAACAATTTAACTCCAAATTTTGACAAATTGATTTTTCCTCTTGAAATCCATTTCAAACTTTTCATGAAAAACAATTTTGAGACAATTTCTGAAAACTTTGAACTTGCCGAATCTGTACTGTTGGTTGTCAGATTCGGTAAAATGCTAAAAATAGCATTTATTCAGTAAAATTTAAATATTTTTAGATTTTATCTTTTCCAATTTTTATGAATTTTTCTAAATAAGATTTGTACTTAAAAGAACTTTGAATTTTATACAAAATACAAATCTTCAGTGATACCAATTGTTGACACGGGTTGCATACTGAGATGTATACAAGCCATAGTGAATTATTTCAGATAAAAATAAAGAAATTTTGAATTCACTTTTGAAAAACAATATTTTTGAATTATTTTCTCATATTCTCCCGTTTTCTCCCCCTCAAAATGTGATATACAATAAAGTAAATCAGCATTTTGATTATATTCCCAAGAAAATGAATTAACTCCCCCTTGAAATAAGATATCAATGAGTTACCTCCCCTTGCGTAACCATTGAACAAATATATCTAGGAAGTTATCATTAATCTAAAGGCAGTCCCTTAAAGAAAAATTATCTAAAGCACGGAAACTTAGTGGCTCCCCCTAGAAAGTATCTACTCCCCCTAAACACAAGATCCCAACAATAAGTTCCAACAGATCTAAGGAATATCAAGTACTATACTCTACCATGCCAATCTCTTTGATCAAGAAATTTAGCCTAAGTTCATCTAAAGGTTTAGTGAACATGTCAAAAGTAGGCACAAAGTATAACTCTATATCCCCTTTCTCTACATGGTCCTTAATGAAATGATAACGAATATCTATGTGTTTAGTTTTAGAATGCTGAACCGGGTTACTTGTTATTGCAATAGCACTTTGTGAATCACAATAGATCGGGGTCTTAGAAATCTTAAAGCCATAGTCCAAGAGTTGAGTTTGCATCCACAAAACTTGTGAAGAACAGTGAGCAGCAGCAATGTACTCAGACTCAGCTGTTGATAAAGACACACAGTTCTGTTTTTTGGATGACCAACCAACTAGTCTATTCCCCAACATCTGAATTGATCCAGATGTGCTCTTTCTATCAACATGGCAACCACCATGATCCGCATCAGTATAAGCAGTGAGATTGAAATCGGATCCATAAGGATACCAGATCCCAAGGTTAGGTGTACCTTTAAGGTATTGAAAAATCCTAACAACCGCTTTGGAGTGAGATTTCTTAGGGTTGGACTGAAAGCAGGCACAGACCGTTACGGCAAGTGTAATGTCTGGTCAACTTGCAGTCACATACATTAAAGAACCAACCATGCTTCGATAAAGCATAATATCAAAGGGTTCCCCATTAGTATCGGCATCCAGTAAAGTCCTCATTGGGGTTGTCATTGGTTTTAAAGCAGTCATTTTAAAACATTTTAGCATATCATTGATACACTTTGTTTGACTAATAAAAATCCCATTTGGTAATTGTTTTACTTGTAACCCCAAGAAGAAAGTTAACTGGTCAAGCATGCTCATTTCGAATTTGCTGGCCATAAGGTCACCAAATTCTTTGCATAAGGCCGGGGACGTGGAACCAAAAATAATATCATCAACGTAAATTTGAACCAAGAGAATGTGACCGTGGTTTTTACAGATGAATAACGTTGTATCAATCGTTCCACGAGAGAAGCCATTGTCCAGCAAATACTTTGTTAAGGTCTCGTACCATGCATGCGGTGCTTGCTTCAGACCGTATAAAGCTTTCTCCAAGTAGTAAACATGGTTTGGATGAATGGGATCGACAAAGCCTTCTGGTTAATCAACATAAACTTCCTCTTGAAGATAACCATTCAGAAAAGCAGTTTTGACATCCATTTGAAACACCGTGAACTTCATATGAGAAGCAAATGCAAGGAAAAGACGAATTGCCTCAATCCTAGCAACCGGAGCAAACGTTTCGTCATAATCAATGCCCTCTTGTTGTCGATATCCTTTGGCCACAAGACGTGCCTTATTTCAAACCACAATTCCATCAGAATCCTTCTTGTTCTTGAAAATCCACTTAACCCCTATTGGTCGTTGACCCGTTGGTCTTGGAACTAATCGCCATACTTTCAATCGTTCAAATTGATTGATCTTGTCTTGCATTGCAACTACCCAGTATGGATCTAGTAAAGCTTGAGAAACCGTTGTTGGTTCAATCTTACTAAGAAAGGCTGTGAATAGACACATATTCTGAGTAGCCCTTCGAGTTGAAACTGGAGCAGATGCATCACCAATAATAAGATCTATTGGATGACTTTTAGTCCATCGGGTGTGTGGAAGAGATTATACATCAATTGTATCCAACGGAACATCAACCGTTGTTGACGTTGAGCCTTGATCTGCTTGATCTGATGTAACAGTATCTAATGGATTCAATAGAGTATCTGGAGAAACAGCTGGAGTTGTATCAAATGATGAATCTTGATCTTGTTCAAGATTATCAATAACAGGAGGTTGGAGGGAGGATGAAGAAGCAACAGGTGAATCAGTTGGTGTTGAATCTTCATCAAAAAGACTTTGAAGAGTCTCCACAATAGTTGACTGTGATGGTGTAACCAGTACGGCTTGAACATTTGAATCCCGTTGAGGAGTATAAAGACTATCAAACAAGATATCCAGTTCCTCTGATGTAACCGTAGGAACACCCTTCTTCTAGAAAATTGAGTTTTGCACGGAAGAACTAGTAGCCAGGTTAGGATCGGGTTTTGAACTGAGTTGTTCAAAAGCCATTCCCGAAAATTCATCGAACTTGACGTTAATGCTCTCTTTAATCATCTTTGTCCACTTATGATAAACACGATAAGCAACTTTGTTCGAGGAATAACCAAGAAATATGGCCTGATCGCCATGAGGATCAAACTTTCCGGGGCTGTCAAAAATCATTAAGCACATAGCATATACAACCAAAAACACGGAAATATTTGACATTCGGGCGTCTACCATATAATAACTCATATGGAGTTTTATCAAAACGTTTGTTTACAATACAATGATTTTGGGTATATCATGCAGTTGAAATGGCCTCCCCCCACATTTTTTGGAGGTAATTTGGAGTATGCAAGCATCGTTCGTGTTGCTTCGCACAACGTACGATTACGTCGTTCGACTACTCCATTTTGTTGAGGGGTCCGAGCAGCAGAGAACTGATGTTCAATGCCTTGGTCTTTCAAATAACTATCAAGAGGGTCATTCTTAAATTCCGTCCCATTATCAGTTCTGATGCTCTTAACATGTTTGTTAAAAGAGCGTTGAATCTTTTTAATGAATTCAATGATAATGGCGGGGATTTCTGACTTAGTTCACAAAAGAAAAATCCATGTAAACCGGGTATATTCATCAACAATGACAAGCACATGTTTCTTGCCACCGAGGCTAGAAATACGCATGGGTCCACATAAGTCCATATGCAATAATTGCAAAGACGATGAAGTACTGGGGTTTTGCTTAAGCAGATGATTAGTCCGTTTCATCTTACCCATCGTACATGATGGACACACATGATGCTTATCATATTGAAAGGTTGGAATACCATCAACTAAATCTTTAGAGACTAATCGATTGATACCGTTGTAATTCAGGTGTGACATCCGATGATGCCATAACCATGAATTTTATTTGGTAGAACGAGTGGCCAAACACGTGGTTGCATGTGATGGAGCATCATTGAGGTTAATAGTATATAATGAAGTATAACGTTTACCAACAAGAAGATCATTCCCTTCAGTGGATTGCACCGAGCATTGTCGACGTTCAAACAAAACTTTGAGATCTCCATCGCAGAATTGGCTCACACTAAATAAACTGCACCCCAAACCCTCAACATATGAAACCCGTTTGATTGTTATACCATTTTGCACAAAATCTCCGTAACCCGTTATTGCTGCAATCTCATCATTTCCGAATGTAACCGTTCCTAGGAATTTGTCAATGAAGTTGACAAGCAAGGATTTATCGCCCGTCATGTGTCGAGAACAACCGAAATCGATATACCAAACACAGACGTTGAAACCCTGTAAATGTAAATTCCCTAGAGTTTAGGTACCCAAAGTTTCTTGGGTCCTTTTCGGATAGTACCAGCAATAAACTTTTGATTAACAACAAACTTTGGATCAATGATGAAATAATCACGTAAAGCATCATGCAGTTTAGACAATAAAGCATCATTTAAAACCACATTACATGAAGCATCATACGCAATGTCAATCTTTACATCGTTATCAGAAGTCTTAACACACAATTTATTCCAAGTAGATGTTTTGTTCACAGACGAAAATTGAAAAACATGAGATGAGTTCCTAGGCCGACTAGCAGATTGCTTTGGTTTGGTTGCTACTTTCTTAGTCGTGGACTTTGGAACCCATACAGATTTGTAATTCAAGCTTGGATTATGACTTGTGACACGAGAAACACCTTTGTTAGTTAGACGTCCAAACTTTTCAGTTGACACATGAGATGACTGATTTTGCAGAATTTCCAATTTGATTATACATTCTTTTGCATCATACTCACTTAAATCAGGTTTAGAACTTGTGTGTGTTGTGGACTTAACTGATTTCTTTAAAAGACTCGCTTTTGAAGTTTTTGTCATAGGAATCATAGGAATCTTTTCAGTTAACACAGAACCATTTGGAGAATGAACCTTTTTAACAATATACTGAGTTGTAGAAACAACTTTCAAACCATGATTGCCAAATTGAGAACGTAGAGGATTTTTAAGAATAGCAATGGGTTTTATATCCTTAGATGTTGTTGTTCCCTTCCCCTTCTTAGTAATCCCACCAGTACATTCAAGCACATTAAGACATAATTCTTTAGCAGAAACTATCACTTCACCCTCCTTAAAAGCATAAGTACTTTCTTTCTTAGGCAGTGAAGGCAATTTATCACACAAAGCAAGCATTTGTTCTAATGATTGGCACTTAAGTTGCAAGTCAATATTCTCCTGTTCAAGTTGAGCTACTATACAATTCAAATTACGTACAGCAGGCAAATGCAAGTAATAATCAAGCAAAGGATCAAGTTGACTTTCAAAATCTATCAAAGGTTCAATGTTCGGTTCATCCTGAGGTTCTACTTTTTCATCTAAAGAATTTTGACCTAGAGAATCTGTCTCAAAGAAGACAGTTAGTTCATGTGCTAGGTCTTCACGAAAAACATCATCTGGACATGCAGGTAAAGTTGGTAGAATTGGTTTCACATCAAAATTTGGTTCATCAAACACCTCATCTATTGCAGGAATGCTAGAACTAGGTTTGTTAAACACTTCATTCTCAAGCATTAAAATGTATTTATCTAGCATGAGTATTGGGATATAAACCAGTCTACGCTTAGGCACATAATCGTCACGTTGCATGTTTTTTTCAGTTTCAACAAGATTTTTCAAGAAATCAGGATTCGATTTACCTATCTTAGCATTGATTTTTTCATACATTAAGCTAATTTGATGGTATTTCCTAGATTTACGATTTACAATAATATCATAAAAATCATCATCAGAAGCATGTACAAAATGCGATGGTAAACCGTCTTGAAAATAATCAGAATGATATGATCCTGGAATCTTTTTGGAAGCATCTTCTAAAATTTTCAGATCTTCGTAACCCAACCCCCACTTTTCACCATGAATCGTTTTTGGTCTATTCATGAAAATCGTTTGTTTTGAAAGTTCCATATCCATGATAGCTTTGGATTGCTCTGTTCGATAGAGTTTTTCCTCATATCGAGCAAGTTGAGCTTTCATTTGAAAAGATTCTTTTGACAATAAAGAAATTTCAGTGTTCTTTTCAATTATGGTGTTTTCCAATTGAACGATTTTCTTGTTTAGTTTTGAAAGTGTGGGTTCATGTTGGTTTTTCAAATCAGAAAGATCTTTTTCTAAAAATTGAACTTTTTCTGCAAGTCGTTCCGATTTTAAACGATAATCAGTTCTTTCAACTTTAATTGGATGAATTGTCTGTTTTAGATCTTCTAACTCAGTTTCCGTAGAGTTGAGTTGGAGATTCAATTGTTTCACATCCGTTTGCAATTTGGATGAGGAAGGTCTAGTCTCATTCATTTTGATTTTATCTTTTAAAACCTTGTTTTCAGATTTTAAGCCTTTGACTTCTTTTGACATTGAGACCAGATTCTTCATCAAGTCATTTTGCATTTTTATAAAATCAGGTGAGATTTCAGTTGATTGTACCTCATCATCATCGGATGTTGAGTCAGAATTCTCCATTGCTTCCTTAGCTTTGATGAGCTTTATCACCTTGCAAACATTTGCATGTTCCACCTCTGAATCTGAATCGTCAGTCCAGTTAAACCAAGTATCATCAACCGGTTTTAGCTCTCCCCCAGTTTCCACAATCTTAGCTATCAACATTTTCTTCTTGTAGTAAGCTGCGTCCTTCTTCTTAGGCATCTTGCACCCACGAGAGTAATGACCAGCTTTGCCACAATTGAAACAAATTGAATCTTCCTTCTTGGAATCATCAGCACGTTGTTGTTTAGATTGATCAGCTTTCTTGTAGTACGAGGAAGATGACGAGTTTTTGCGTTGATTGCTTGATTTGCCTTTAAACTTGTGTTTGTTCAAGGCTTTTGTGAACATGGCTGCCATCTTGACTAATTTAAGGTGAGAATCATCAACATCAGAAAGATTCAAATCTTCTGAATAAGTTGATTCTTCTACAAGCACTTTCTTAGACAAGCTTTTGGAAGACGTCAACGATTTGCTCTTCTTTTTGGCAATTAGGGCAAGTGGATCGCCCGGAGAAGACTCTTTCCTTCTTTCTTGAAGTTTAGACACTTCAGGTTGGTAATGCATAAGAACTCCAACAAGCTCATGAATAGTCAACTTGTCAATCTCTTTAGTAGATCGAACAATGGTTCCATAAGAAAGCTAATCAGCATTGAGCTTTTTGAGAAACTTCATGTTTACTTCAGCATTTACTTTTATGATCTTGCACCTTTTCAACTCATTGAGAACACCATTGAAACGACGATAGGTATCCTTGAGTGGTTCATCAGTTTCCTGCTTGAAATCTTCATAGAATCCCAGAGCCTTATTCAATTTAGTAACGTCTGACATGTCATAACCTTCTTGCTGTCGTTTGATCTCATCCCATATATCTTTTGCTGTTGTGTTGCTATCAACATTTTTAAACAATTCATACGGGATAGCTTGCATAACAATATTCTTTGCCTCTATGTCACCCTGAGCTCTCTCACGCTTATCACTAGAAAGTTCATAGACTGGAATTGGCATACCAGTATCCGGATGATAATCAACAACTGGACCATCTCTCAGAGAAGCCCAAATGTACTTTTCTTTCTCACCCTTATAGTCTATGTACTGAGTGATATGGTGAAGCCACTGAGTGTACTTTCCATCAAACAACACTGGAGGACGGGAATCTGATCCAATGATCAAAGTATCTTGAGTAGACATCTTGAAAATGAGGTAGATTTGGTAAAGATTCTGTATTACACAAATGTAAGATGAAAAATCACAACAATCTGATCAGAATGTCAGATTCTGTGTCTGATTCGGTACTTTAGCAGATTCGGTACTGTAGCAGATTCGGTAAAGATTCTGTATATCAGATTCTGTAAAAGAAACTGATCAGAAATACAAGAGACACACCCAGATTCAGTATAGATTCGGTAATCACAAAAATTGTAGCCTGTAACCACTTAAAACAATGGATTAAGTGATACAGAAACTCAGATTCTGTATTTGATTCGGTAGTCAGATTCTGTATGAATTTGAAGTTCAAACTCAATTCAATCCTTTTGAATTAGATTCTGTAACCTTGCTGCACAAGGAAACACGTTAGTATCACATAAAATATCAAAGATACCAAAAGTATAGGATACCGAATGTCAACTGTAGCAGTTGACAATACCGAGTCTAAGTTTAAAACTTAGAAATATGATAGAATCCTTTCTCAAATCACACCAAGTAGCTGCGTATAATCAAAACGAATGTGATAGAATCACAATCACACCATAATCTGCACTACTTAAGATGAATTTAAGTAATGAAGCAGACTCGGTATGACAGTTACGATACCGAGTGTTGATCAAATCTTCAAAACTTGATGAATTGAAGAAATTGAACCGTTAGAAATGTGATTTAACACCTCACGAACACAACTGAAACCTTAAATCTTCACAAAAATCCAGAATCAAGCTTGAATTAAGCAATACCGAGAGTTTTAGCCACAAACTCTAAAAATCAACTTGATTCTCCATAATTGAAGTTAAAAAGCTGTAATGATGATCGAAACTCTTTCTAAAATACCTAATGCACCTTCGCTGAACTTATCACAAGAATCTGAACGTCAGATTATCAAATTCGATAATACCAAATGTGATTCAAAATATCGAGAGTATTCAGATTCTGTAATCTACAATCTCTGGATCGATATAGTGATGTAGAATCACTTCCTGGAAGCTCTGATACCAAATGATAGGTCAGATCATGTTGAGATTGAGAGAAATGATAAGATAAAGAGAGATTCGGTATGTAAGCATGAGACTCGGTATTAGAGAGAATCGGTACAATTACATTCCACAGCTTCTAGAACTCAGTTACAATGCAATGGCTATCTAATTAGGACTACTTAGGTTCCTTATATAGCCCTCTTCTAAGGAACCTTCAATTAAGCTTATTTCACATTAACACTATACAACTTCGGGGTCCTAACAATAAATAATCAATTATGATTATAAGTGTCTTCTTTTTCATTGTTTCATCATCATCCTTCTTTGTTTTCATTTGATTCGTAAAAACAGAATTAAATAATATAGCAGGTGGTTTAGGTGACGAGTAAATAAATAACAGTTGAGAAATATGATAGTTCGTGGGTTTTGAAACAGGAGTAGGAGAAGATTAGAATAGAAACAGCAGAAACTTGTAACATCGTAACAGTATCATCTGCAACTTTTCTATCGTCACTTTTCATCGTCATTATCTGTCTTAAAACAGATTATAATAGCAGTTTTGTGGCGTGTTTAGGCAGTTTTCCAGCTGTAAGATATAGCATCAAGTGTGCAGTGATGATGGTACTTGTGAAGTCGATCAAGAAAGTGATGGTGATGGTGTTTTAAATAGATTTCAATGGTGTTGGGTGTCAAAAACCTAAACAGGAGAGATTGAGATGGTGGCTGTGAGTTTGTTAATAGAGAGAGTGACGGTTGGTGTTGTGGGTGACCGATGGTGGTGGATTCTCCGGTGGTGATGGCAGACATGGTGATGATTGCAGTGGTCGGTTGTGGTGGTTTAATTGAGTTTAGATGAAGATAACTAAGGTGGTGGAGTTGGGTCTCGGTTACAAGGGTGAAACCGAAGGTTTAATTTATTTTCAGTTTGATTTCTCAAGTAATGATAATTGATAAGGTGTGTTGGTATCATCTCGATTACCACTGGCTATGTTTGTTTTGTATCTCAAATTGGGTCAACAGGGAATATCAATCCAGTACAGAAAATACATAAAATATATAAAAGAGAGAGGGATGGATAACAGATTTTAACCCCTTCTGTGATTAAGTTCAGTTCGTGATGTAATTGAGAGACAAAAACAAATTATAAAAAGGCTGATTGGGATGTTGAACAACATTAGGATCTCTCGTACGATTTGAAACGGAGAATGGAGAAATTTAGATCAGATATATATTGTTTTCTAATTACCTCGCATAAACCAAAAGTTTCCTTATCATATAAATGATTAGCTGTAATTTAGAGGCATAACAGAATACGTATTACTTGCATATATATTTATGTAATGGTAGTATATAAATATTTGTATATGTAATCATATTATATATGTATATGTATATGTATTTATGTATATTTGATTTTATATATTTATTTATCTATCTGATTATATATTTTTATTTATTTATATCTAGTAGAAATTTATATATGTATTTGTATTTATATATATCTGTATTTGTATACCCATATATATATCGACTATATATATATATATATATATATATATATATATATATATATATATATATATATATATATATATATATATATATATATATAAAGAAACCTAATAATATTTAATTATACAAACATTAATATTCAATATTAATTTTAATAGTAATAATAATTCTAATAATAATATTATAATAAGTTAAATGTATCTAATTTCATATCTTTATACTATATCTAGTAATAGTATTAATATTGATATTAATATTTATATTGATTTTAGTAAAAGTAATTATATATTACTATAACAATTATATTTTAACTTATAATTAAACTTACTATATTACATATTTATGTACTGACAATAGTTCGTGAATGGTCAAGGTAGTCAATGGTTAACTAAATATATTAACATAGTTCCAAAATTTTCGAGACTCAATATTACAGACTTTGCTTATCGTGTTGAAACCATATAAAGATTAAGTTTAAATTTGGTCAGAAATTTTCGGGTCACTACAATTGGAGAGATGGTCATGCTTAAGGTTGCACCTTGGAAAGGCGTTGTTCGATTTGGTAAACGAGGGAAATTAAATCCAAGGTATATTGGACCATTCAAGATTATTGATCGTGTCGGACCAGTAGCTTACCGACTTGAGTTACCTCAATAACTCGCGGCTGTACATAACATTTTCCACATCTCGAATTTGAAGAAATGTTTTGCTAAAGAAGATCTCACTATTTCGTTAGACGAAATCCTAATCAACGAAAAACTTCAATTCATCGAAGAACCCGTCGAAATAATGGATCGTGAGGTTAAAAGACTTAAACAAAACAAGATACCAATTGTGAAGGTTTGATGGAATGCTCGTAGAGGACCCAAGTTCTCTTGGGAACGAGAAGATCAGATGAAGAAGAAATACCCGCACTTATTTACAGAAGATACGTCAACACCTCCAACTGCTTAAAATTTCGGGATGAAATTTATTTAACGGGTAGGTACTGTAGTGACACGAACTTTTACATGTTTATATATATTAAATGAAATTGATATTTACATTATTAAGTGTTTCCAACATGTTAAGCAATCAAACTTGTTAAGACTTGATTAATTGAAATAGGTTTCATATAGACAATTGACCACCCAAGTTGACCGGTGATTCACGAACGTTAAAACTTGTAAAAACTATATGATGACATATATATGATTATATATATAGTTAACATGATATTATGATAAGTAAGTATCTCATTGGGTATTTTAACAATGAGTTATATACATAAAATTGTGTTTATTGAATTAAGAAACTCGAAACGATATATATAACGATTATCATTATAACAACGTCTTATTAAATACATATGAATCATATTATGATATTGATACACTATGTTTAATCATGATAAATGATAAGTAAACATGTCATTATGTATATTAACAATGAACTACTTATGTAAACACAAGACTACTAACTTAAGGATTTCGAAACGAGACATATATGTAACGATTATCGTTGTAACGACATTTAAATGTATATATATATATCATATTAAGATATATTAATATATCATAATATCATGAAAATGTAATAATTTAACATCTCTTTAGATATAATAAACATTGGGTTAACGACATTTAACAAGATCGTTAACTTAAAGGTTTCAAATCAACATTTACATGTAACGACTAACGATGACTTAACGACTCAGTTAAAATGTATATACATGTAGTGTTTTAATATGTATTTATACACTTTTTAAAGACTTCAAGACACTTATCAAAATACTTCTACTTAACAAAAATGCTTACAATTACATCCTCGTTCAGTTTCATCAACAATTCTACTCGTATGCACCCGTATTCGTACTCGTACAATACACAGCTTTTAGATGTATGTACTATTGGTATATACACTCTAATGATCAGCTCTTAGCAGCCCATGTGAGTCACCTAACACATGTGGGAACCATCATTTGGCAACTAGCATGAAATATCTCATAAAATTACAAAAATATTAGTAATCATTCATGATTTATTTACAAGTAAACAAAATTACACATCTTTTATATCTAATCCACATACCAACGACCAAAAATGCCTACAAACACTTTCATTCTTCAATTTTATTCGTCTAATTGATATCTCTCAAGTTCTATCTTCAAGTTCTAAGTGTTCTTCATAAATTCTATAAGTTCTAGTTTCATAAAATCAAGAATACTTCCAAGTTTGCTAGCTTACTTCCAATCTTGTAAAGTGATCTTCCAACCTCAAGAAATCTTTCTTATTTATAGTAAGATATATTTCTAATACAAGGTAATACTCATATTCGAACTTTGATTCAATTTCTATAACTATAACAATCTAATTTCGAGTGGAAATCTTACTTGAACTTGTTTTCGTGTCATGATTCTGCTTCAAGAACTTTCAAGCCATCCAAGGATCCTTTGAAGCTAGGTCTACTTTTCTCATTTCCAGTAGGTTTATTCACAAAACCTAAGGTCATAATGATGTTCATAACATCATTCGATTCATATATATAAAACTACCTTATTCGAAGGTTTAAACTTGAAATCACTAGAACATAGTTTAGTTAATTCTAAACTTGTTCGCAAACAAAAGTTAATCCTTCTAACTTAACTTTTAAAATCAACTAAACATATGTTCTATATCTATATGATATGCTAACTTAATGATTTAAAACCGGAAAACACAAAAAACACCGTAAAACCGGATATACGCCGTCGTAGTAACACCGCGGGCTGTTTTGGGTTAGTTAATTAAAAATATGATAAACTTTGTTTTAAAAATTGTTCTTCTGGGAAAATTATTTTTCTTATGAACATGAAACTATATCCAAAAATCATGGTTAAACTCAAAGTGGAAGTATGTTTTCCAAAATAGTCATCTAGACGTCGTTCTTTCGACTGAAATGACTACCTTTACAAAAACGACTTGTAACCTATATTTTCGACTATAAACTTATACTTTTTCTTTTTAGATTCATAAACTTAAGTTAAATATGAAATCATAGCAACTTGAAACACTCAAAACGGATTTAAAACGAAGAAGTTATGGGTAAAACAAGATTGGATATTTTTGCTTGTTGTAGCTACGTAAAAATTGGTAACAAATTTATATTAATCATATCCTAGCTAACTTATATTGTATTATACATGTATTCTAATATATTATGTAATCTTGGGATACCATAGACACGTATGCAAATGTTTTGACATATCATATCAACCCATCTATATATATTATTTGGAACAACCATAGACACTCTATATGCAGTAATATTGGAGTTAGCTATACAGGGTTGAGGTTGATTCCAAAAATATATATACTTTAAGTTGTGATCTAGCCTGAGACGTGTATACACTGGGTCATGGATTGATTCAAGATAATATATATCGATTTATTTCTGTACATCTAATTGTGGACAACTAGTTGTAGGTTACTAACGAGGACAGCTGACTTAATAAACTTAAAACATTAAAATGTATTAAAAATGTTGTAAATATATTTTGAACATACTTTGATATATATGTACATATTTGTTATAGGTTCGTGAATCGAGCAGTGGCTAAGTCTTACTTCCCGACGAAGTAAAAATCTGTGAAAGTGAGTTATAGTCCTACTTTTAAAATCTAATATTTTGGGATGAGAATACATGCAGTTTTATAAATGTTTTATGAAATAGACACAAGTAATTGAAACTACATTATATGGGTGAATGATCGAAGCCGAATATGCCCCTTTTGCTTGGTAACCTAAGAATTAGTAAACCGATCTACTAATTGACGTGAATCCTAAAGATAGATCTATTGGGCCTAATGAACCCCATCCAAAGTACCGGATGCTTTAGTACTTCAAATTCATTTTTATCATGTCCGAAGGATTTCCCAGAATGATAGGGGATATTCTTATATGTATCTTGTTAATGTCGGTTACCAGGTGCTCACCGTATGAATGATTTTTATCTCTATGTATGGGATGTATTGACATATGAAATCTTGTGGTCTATTATTATGATTTGATAATATATAGGTTAAACCTATAACTTACCAACATTTTTTGTGACGTTTTAAGCCTGTTTATTCTCAGGTGATTATTAAGAGCTTCCGCTGTTGCATACTAAAATAAGGACAAGATTTGGAGTCCATGCTTGTATGATATTATGTAAAACTGCATTCAAGAAACTTATTTTTGATGTAATATATTCATATTGTAAACCATTATGTAATGGTCGTGTGTAAACGGTATATTTTAGATTATCATTATTTGATAATCAACGTAATGTTTTTTTAAATATTTATCGATAAAATAAAGGTTATGGTTATTTTAAAAATGAATGCAGTATTTGAAAAACATCTCAAATAGAGGTCAAAACCTCGCGACGAAATCAATTAATATGGAACGTTTATAATCAATATGAACGGGACATTTCATTTACCCCCGATATTAGCCCCATTTATGATAAAGTAATTGACTTTATCATCTAAATAAGCATTTATTTGCTTCATTTGGTAGATTATTTCATTACGAAGGCTATTTTTGAAGAATCACTAAAAACGGATGAAAAACGAGGAAAAACGAGCAAAACCGGCTAAGACGATTAACTCGCGTTTAAATAACTTATTTTATAATTTTTGGAAAAGTTTAATTACTTAATCTCATGTTGTAGGATATTCAATTACGAACGCGTGGGAGCAAGAATCGTCAAAAACGGAGCTAAAAGGAAGATTCTAGAGCGAAAACGGTGAAAGACAAGTTCCATCCATCAAACGGCTTGCCAAAACCCTTGCCTAACGGCTTTCCTGGGTTGCAAATGGTCTGCCAAATGACTTTTCAAATGGCCTGACATAAGGGAAAATGGCATGCCAAATGGCTTGTCAAACGCCCTGTTATAAGGGAAAACGGCTTGCCAAACAGGCATAAAAACGGCTTACCTTGGCAAACGGCTTGCCAAACGGCCTGCGCCAGCCGTTTGCCAGGAAAAATTTTCCTATTTAAAGAGATTTTTCAATTCATTTCAACACACATCAATTCTTCACTTATCTCTAAAATATCTCCCTATAGTCGCTCTCTAGTGATCTATAGGAGATTAGTTCTCTCTCTACTTTCTCTCTCTAGATTCTAGAGAGAGAAAAGTACAGAGATTAGGAAATGTAATTATCTCTCTATTGTCGATCTCTAGTGATCAATAGGAGATTAGTATGTAGTTAGTAGTAGAAGCTATCGAGCATTGTAACGCTATGGATATTATGAAGAAATACAAGTGTTATTTTGTCGACATTATTAGGTAATATCTATCCTTTCTTTTATTAATTTATTATAATATTCTTGTTAGATGTTAGATGTTTGTGATTTATTAATATTAGAAATGCTTGTTGCCATGATGTGTGAGTAATTGCTTGATTGTTTGCCATGATTTAATAATGTTAGTTAGGGATGATTATCGTTTCATACTCACTTTCTGTCTATGATATTAAACCTCGTTATTATCGTCCTTCCACCAATAAACGTGATTAAAACCTTTTATAAAGTCGACATTATAAAGGTAATTAGTTATCTGTATTTATACATTGGTCAAGGTATGAACCCATAGGAAATACTATAAAGTACATGGGGCATTATCGTAGGACAAGATCAAGACATTGGTCAAGAGTATAAGACATTGCAACAGTAAAGTAGAGTGTTGATGTACTATAGGACCACTTGGGCATCGTCAAGGTTAGAAACTATGGAACCACTATAAGTCTATTACATGGTGGATAACTAAGGGATTTATTGGGTAGATTTAAGTAAGGGTTGGTTTATATCGTAAATGGGAATTTAACGCACTACAATACAATCTAAGCTTATAAATCTTTAAGGATGACTGAGAACCGTCAGAGGTTCTAATTTGTCTGCAACCCCTTAGATTTTACCAAACCATTGACAAAAAGGGATTCGAAACACAATCATAACCACCCACTTGGGTGATACACTAAGGTGTTAAGAAAGGTTGGATATTTTATGTATAAGGCTATGCTACTTTATTCGTGCGCCCAGGGTATGCATTGCATCCAAGATGGGCCACTTATATCCTTAAACCGGATAAAGCATCGGGAGTTGAGCATAGTCCATTCGATCAGAATCTTCAAAGCCTAGTTCCTCGTAACATGCTAATCGGGAAACCGCTTAGTAGGGAATCTAATGTTCACACCAAGGTATATCTATCCAAGGAGTGTCTCATAATCATCCCGACACTACGTTATCTTAAATCATGGTGAACCACGTCTTCTATGTCCTTAGCTGTTGCATACTGGCTAGCTTATTTTAATCATATTGCTTTAATATTTTAATTACAATTATATAAACTAATCAACCCAACTATTGCCTTTACATAATTTGATATTCCGGATAAATTGGTGTCTAGAATAAACCGGTTGGACTTGGTTGTTTGATTTTCCGAACAGTTGCCAATTTATTATGACGAAAAGGATCCTGCCACTCCACACAAGGTGTACCTTGCCATTAGTCTTGGATACTAAATTGTGTACAAACCCAATCTTAATTACTAGATTATCTCAATAAGCTCCGTTTCAAATTCGATCGCTCAAGGAACGACCCTAGGTCATATTTGCTCTTGCTAACCCATAGGAAGGAATAATAGATTTAGGCCCAGCATATATAAATTAAACAATCAACTTCTTCTGTTGATATTTTGAATTGACGTTTTGCGGCCTAACGACACCGCATAAATAAACCGTCCGATTCGGCCATATCAATCACACATCTTCATTTCCATGTTCATCCCACAAATCCATCCATCACTACTTATCTATTCTATCCGCTTCATAAATAAAGAAATTAATCTTGATAAAATCATTCCTCTCAAAAAACCCTCTATAAAACCGCATTAGAAAAATGCGAGCATCCGAGCCAACTATCGAAGAAGACCACCAATGAAAGGAGACCTCGAAGAGAAAAGCAAAAGATGTTTGTTAAATATATATATATATACATATACATATATATATATATATACATATATATATATATACATATATATATATATACATATATATACATATATATATATATATATATATATACATATATATATATATACAAAGGTTCTGAAAATAGGAGTAGAACCAAAAAAAATTCGAGGAAAGAAACTCCTATCTATCAAAACCCTTCACACCCTAGAAACCTCCAAATCACCATCTTTTCACAATTCAAGCTGAGTCGATAACTGAAAGTTCTCTCAAATGCGTGATGGAGATTTGAGTCTTGATCAAGCCGGTGATGAAGAATGTGAGCATGACTGGCTAAGAGTGATTTCATTTCTTAGAACTATAGGACACCCTAAATACTTTAGTGAAATGAGTGACCCGAGTGAGATAGTCTCAGTTATGTAACCTCCTCTCATGCTTGCGGAAAAAGATTTGAGAATAACAAAAAGAATAAAAACTAAGTTTTCACTCCTCCGTCTTGAGGAACAAAGACCACTTGATCACTAAGAATAAAAGTCCTCATTGCTTAAAGTTCGGAAGTTTGCTTGAGGACAAGCAAAGTCTAAGTGTGGGATATTTGATATCGGCTAAAAAGTCATATTTTTAATCCCGATATTGAGTCCCAAAAGCATAAAGTTCAAAACTTTTTCGTCAAAATAATCTCTTTTTTTGGTTAAATTTGTAGATAAGGTAATTACAAAGACAATGCAAAAAGAATCAAGAGAAACGGAGCTAAAACAAAGTTTCTAGAGCGAAAACGGTGAAAGACAAGAAATCAAGTTACGATCCAGGAAAACCAGCTGACCAGGCAAGCCAAACGGCCTGCCAAATGGCCTAGCAAACAGCTTGCCTGGCTCACAAACGGCCTGCCATATGCCCAGATCAAATGGGCACGTTAAACGGCTTGCCCTGGCAAACGGGCCCTACAAACGGCTTGCCAAATGGCCTGCCAGTCATTTGCAGGCAAAATCCAATTCTATTTAAAGACTTTTTGTCATCCAATTTCAACACACCTCTCTTAACTCTCTCACTACAATACACTTTCTCTCACTAGAGCTTTCAAGGCCTTCTCACCTTCGAGCGGGAAATTAATTACCCGGAGTTGAACGCCGAAGATTGTAATAGGAGCGGTCTAGAGGATGTCAGCACTTGTAATGGTCCAGATCTCGTCTGTAAACGGTGAATGCTTTCCTTAATTTAATGAAGTTACTTTGTTATCTTGAGTTGCTTTCATCTTGCATGCTTATCAATCTGTTACAAATGTTTATTATATGTTGAATACTTTATCTAAAACTTATCATATTGTTATGCTAAAACCCTGACGTTTTAGAAGTTTAATTTACGAATCACCCTTTCCGCTTATTTACGTGGCTATAACCTAGTATTAGGACCTGATCAACCCTAGGATACGAGTAAGTAGTTATGTGTGCTTAACGTCACAATAGGGATATAGTACCTACGTACGAATAACCACTTATTCATCAAAGAAGAGCTGCCCATTTAGGTTGTGATTAGAGCTGGCAACATAGAGTTCAGTGAACACTAGCTTGCTCAAAAGCATGATTCGCGTCAGAAGCAATGTTCTTGAGATGTTGTAAGATGATTCGGGGTTGAACAAGCGATCGCAAAGGAGAGACCTCTAATCCAATTAGCAGTACCTTAGGATATCTAAGATTGCACATCTATTAATGTTAAGGCATAACATAGTGTTAAGTGGTGGAATATTGCTTTAGTTAGACTAACTAGGATTAAGAAAAGCTGAGACTTTCCTTTATGGGTATACCACTTTGTTCATGTACCTAGGATTCTATCCATAAGGTCGTTTAAACCCTTTAGGTTAACGTTGGGAGTAGGGATATCCGTCTTAGCTTGAATCTTCAAGGCCTAAACTCTTAGTGACAAATTAGTTAGGTTCATAGCCTAGTTGATTGAGGTTTAGTGTTTATCCTAGGAAGTTGAGCTCTTGTGATAATTCCCCATCAGAACTCTATTTTCCATACCTATATATCTCTATCTTTATACGTTCATTTACTGTTTTATTTAGTTAATCTTAATCTATCACCTCTTGTCACTAGGTTTAACTATATAGGCACTTTTGTCCTACGTTACTGAGAAAATATACAAAAATACGAACCTGAGTTATATTTACCACTTACTCGTTAAAAGGAAGACAAGTAGGTGAGTTATAGCTAAATATAAATGATAAAACCATTACTCTCTTTTGGTAGCTAATTCTGACGTGTTGCGACCTAACGACACCGAACAAATAAAACCATCCGTTTTGGCCATATCACTCACTCTTTCACCTACACACTTTCATTCTAGAGAGAGTTAGAGTTTTAGAGATAGAGAGCTCATTTTAGGGAAGAAGGAGACCAAATCTTGCCCGAGTCCAAGTTTTAAAGTTGTTCACTACAACTCTTGCTACGTTTTGGTGGTAGTGGTAAGTATTAACTTCGAGTTTTAAGTTCAAATTGATTTATAGCTACTGTTTGTTCATGTGTAGCTTGTAAGACCCATTTTAGGGTTAAATAGGCGAATTTGGGGTAAACTTGATGAATGGAAACCCTAAGGTTTGTAATCTAGGGTTTATCCATGTGATTTGAAGTTTGTAAGGTTACTTGTCTTGTTGAATCACTAACACACTTATGTGGCTGTGAGAGATTTGTTAATGGGGTTCTAGTTTGACCAAATTATGGGTTTTGACTTTAAATGGGTCAAATGGGAATGTTTGACCTAGTGGGATGAAATGGGTATGAAAATACCCTAGACTTGTATTAATGGAAGTCTTAGAATCCTAATCACTAACTTTTAGTGATTAGTTGTGGACTTTGACCTTTATTGAGCGATTCTAGTGCAAGTGGGTCATAATACCCTTTTTGGGTCATAAATGCACTAGTGAGGTTAGTTGATAAATAGTCCAAATTGTTATGCAAATTAATTAGGCATTAATTGTATTAGGTGACTTGCTTTGAAGGTTACAAGTTTGTTGTTAAAAATCTCACTAAGATGATAAGGTGATGAAATACTTATGTATGAATGTATATGATTTATTTGCCCATATTAATTATGCACATAGCCGTGTTTGTGCACATGGTTGTGAGTAATAGCTGTGTTTTACGTACATGTTGATTAAGTGTTGCGATAGGTGTTTTTTGTACACTTGGTGGTGATACCATAGCTGTTTTTAAGACACCTCGAGGTTAGCATACCATAGCCATTTTTGGGCGCTAACGGTTGTTATGAACACTGATGACTCGTTCGCGAGATCATTCCCTTGCGATTTTAGTTAACCATGGTTTATACTTGTTGATGTTTAGCATTTCATTATTATTATGATTATTATGCTAATGATGTTGCTAGTTGTACGATTTGACGATACTAGCTCTTGTTATGAAATGATATGCGATATATGCGTTGTATGAGTCGTGGATGCGAGTAGGTAAATTGTATATGCGTGTACATATTTATTTTACTCACTAAGCTTTAGCTTACCCTCTCGTCGTTTACATTTTTAGATGCGGGAGCGGATCGTGGCAAGGGTAAAGTTGTGGACTAGGCTTTTCCCCTTTAGTGCCTTGTGGAATGCTTTTGGAAGTTCGACCTAATGTTTGGGTAGTTTAACCCCAAACCCATGCTCTAGTGATGTTTGGAACTTAAACTAATTGGTGGAAACTTATATTTTTAGGATTTGTAAAATGGGTCATCGAACCCTAATGGTTATGTAAACTTTTTACTATGTTGTATGCACCTTTTGAACATGTAACAATTAAACTTGATGTGATGGTTTGATGAGTATGATGACATGTTATATATAAATAAAATGTATGTTTTTCTTAATATAACGGGTTAGGTCGTTACAAATGGTATCAGAGCATGGTCTAAGGGATTTAGGTGACTTGAGATAGGCGCCTAGACTTAGACTTTTGTGTTGCTAATTTATATGCGGGACTTGTAGGACTACGGGTCGGTACATGTTTCGTTTAGTGCCTTGGCGAATAGTTGGACTAACTATGCTAATGTTATGATGTTACTAATCGTGCTTCATTGTTTTGAACATCGAGCAAGATGGTTGTGGTACATTTGAGCGTGGCATGGCGTGCGAACGTAATAGTGATTCGCGACCACTATTACGGTTACAAGTCAAGTCAAGCAAGGACGTGCGACAAGTATTGAGCTAGGTGTGATGTGTGTGCGGTGATATGTATATGTATATATATGTACTCTTTTGTTGGTGATGTCTAATCCGTTTCGATCTTTAGAATGAAGAGGAGAAATGGAACAGAGACAATCAATGGTGGAGGTCCTCAACATGAGGAAGTGGACGAAATGACCACCAATATAGAGGTCGCTCTAAAAAACTACGTCTCAGTTTTCTCCCGGATGGTTAAACAAATACTCATAGAGTCAGTTTCGGAACACGTGGTCGATTTGATTCGAGAACAAATGGCCGATGCTGTGAAAGAAGAAGTTGAAAGGAGGTTTCCAAGACCTCATGAAAAGTACGGCTTGTATCTCTGATGTTGAAGGTTGTTTTCACACTAGCGAATGCCCACATGAAAAGAAGACAAGGCTTGCCACTAGTTTGTTGTGGGACATGCTAAGGATTGGCTTGATGGTAAAATCGACATGGTGGGTGACGCGGCTTTTGTAGGGTTATCTTGGGAGGAGTTCAAGAAAGAGTTTTTCCTTGAGTATCGTATGCAAGCGGATCTTTCTAAATTGCGCAATGAGTTAAGAAACATGCGTCAAGGGTCTTTGGACCTAAAAACTCTTAAAACCAACTTGTAAGTAACTAGAGGGGGTGAATAGTTACTTGATATGTTTTTACCACTTTTTCGATTGATCACCAAATTCGCTTAATTATGATCAACCAATTCAACTCAAACTTGATGTGTGTAGTGTATATGTTCAAAATGATGAGTAAAGTAATGTAAAGAACATAGACACAAAGATTTATAGTGGTTCGGGTGGATGTTAACTAATCCACCTTAATCCACTCCCTGATTACATTAATCGGGAATTGTTGCTTCACTAAGCACTTTTCTCCAAATCCGGTGGAGATCCGATTTATAAGTCTTCAACTTCTTTGGTAGACAACAAACCTAATCTTTCTATCCCTTTAAAAGATCAACTCCAACCTAGATCAACTTGTCTTCACCTTGGACAAGTATTAATCTTCAAATAAGATTAATCAACTCGCTAAGTCCCTTTAAGGAAGTAGATCACCAAGCTATCATATGCTTCCACTAATTGAAGTTACAAGACTCATACACTTTGCAATGATGATCCTAAGACAATTCTAGGACATACATTACACTAAGTAAACTCACAAGATTAGTGATTTTGATTAGTAAGTTTACAACAACCAAATTCTATATCCAAAAGATTATAGAATCTTCTCTTGCATGATCACATTTGAGTAGTAATTAGAGCCCTTGCCTTTTATAGTAGGATTCAAAAAATAGCCGTTTATACACGGTTGCCAGCACGGTCGACCGTGGTTCGACCGTGCGTGCTCCAGTCCAAAATTGGTATCCGTTGTATAGCCATTTGAATCAAATTTGAACACCACATTTTGGCACCTTTACTCCTTCTAGAACCTGCAAAAGAAACCAAACATCCTATACAAGTATTATATGCATTAAGTGTGTGAGATTTGGTCTTATTGAGCGAAAGTGACTTAACATTCCAATAGTGGTAAACCCAACATTCTTGGAGAAGTGTCTTGATTGATATTTTGGGAAATCTCAGTTTGGTTAAGAATTAGTTAGTCACATTAATGCATTTGGTTCAATTCTAAAGGCTAGTCACTATGTCATTAACTTCCTAGTTTTAATTAATCACAAGTCATGTTCTATTTGAGTTTAGGTAGAGATTAATTGAATGATGTCTTACTAAGATAATCATTAAGTATGTAGAGACATCAAAGTTAAGTCATATTTGAATAAGCAATAACACTTAGTTACTTAGACTAGACCAAATAAACAATTGACTATAATTTCATTGTAAACCATTTTACACTTAATTTATTGGAGTAGGTTAGTTACTTGAATCCTAACTAGTAAGCACATAGCAAACATATTAATCAAGTTGACAAATTTATGAGTATTAAGCATATTGGTAAGTAGCAAGTAATACTCACACATAGCAAGAGATAATTATTCTAGGATCAATCATATAGATATTTGCACAACTTATAATTCAAGCTTTTAACAAGTTTAATTGCAATATAACATATTGCTTGATTAATGTGTAAGCACACATTAATGTCCAACATATGCACAAGGGAAGAGAAATCTCTAGTTGGGACTTGGTGACCATCCTAAATGTATCTAAGTGTATTTTAGGATTACAAGTCTTTACTAGTTACACTTGAGAGCATTGTTCCTCATTTAGCCTTAATTAATCACTAAGTCATTTTAATAACAATCATTGTTCAAGTGATATTGACTTAAGTGTGTTGGTAATTGATGATCATACTAATGATGTCTAGATAAGATTTAAGATCACAAGTTATCGTTTAACACTTATGTGTTAAGCCTAATCTAGGTTAAATTGTCATTAAGACGTCTTTAGGTGTAATTAACCACAATTAGTGTTTTTATGACCAAAACTCGATTGAGTATGGAAAGGGCATCTATTCTAAGCATGTTGGAAAAGGTTTCATGAATTATAGATGTTGGGAACTAGTCAAACTAAATTTGATCAAAATCGGTGACAGAGAGAACTTCGATCGCACTGCGGTTGACCATGGTGGAGACTGTGCAACTTGTTTTCATAAAACTGCGTTGCAATTCAGTTTGGGGTTTCAAGCCTGGATATACAGTCGACCGTACCTTGACCGTGTATTTAGCTTTAATTTCATTCTTTAAGCTATGTTTGACTTGGTCATTTGCAAGATAAAGTATGTACTAGTGACCTTGCGTATTTTATATTAAGATGTCAGTCATCACTTATGCATATGTATGTGTCATCATCAAAACCTATTCCTTAGTTAATACTCATACTTAATATTGTCGTTTAGTTCATTAACCAACATTCTTCCCCTTTTTGATGATGACAAACATACAAGTGATGAGGGATATTTTTCTATAAATACGCAAGTGTTAACAATCACTTGTATCCATCTTTCTCCCCCTTTTGTCGAAGCAAAAAGGTTAGCTCCCTCTAGAACTAAGCTCGCCCTTAGAGCAAAGCTCCCCCTTAAATTGTGCACGTTAGAAAACATATATTAAAACATAACAAGAACATAGTGATGCATATATAAAAATATGCATGGAAATTACAGTAGATCAATTCTAGGTTTGTTCTACATGGGGCGAGATATGCTTGGGTGAGATGAGAATTTTCCACAGACAAGATTGTTCAGAAAGCGTCGCAGGATCTTGTGAGTTCGACGATTCTAACGATGAAGGATGGACATTTGAGTGGAAGATAATAGTGCAATGAACTGGTCATCTTCACCACTATTATCAAATCCCGTAACACTCCAGGCAGGTGTGTTCTCACCTTCTGTTTCTTTGTTAAAAGGTCGAACCGAATCGTAATCAATTGGGAGGGTGGTTAGACCAACAGGATGTACATCTCGAACACACAGTTGTGTGAAGAGCTTCGTTAGGTGTGTCCCATAAGGAAGGGAGAGTGATTCATTGTACACCAATCCATTCATCCTCTTTTCCATGAACAGTGCCATGTTGACTTGAATTCGGTGTTGGGGACACCAGAGTAGTGAGGCTTCATAGGCATGAACATTTGTGGATAGTGTTTCCACCTTGCAGTAGATGTTTTGACTTATGACTTTGAGCCAAAGGTCAAACTTTGGTGCAAGATTATTTGCCTTAAGACCATCACTTTGAATTTCAATGTGATTGATGGACCTTTGAAAAAAGGTGTTAATGATGTCACCTTTTGTGGTAAATTCGGGAAGACAGAGGAGGTATGGACTATAGGAGAAAAATTCTACACCTTTATCAGGAACATGCATAAATTTTCCAAAGTCTTTGAGAGACATGGAAAACCCTTTATCAAACAACCGGAATTTGACGTTATTTGGGGGAGTGAATTCATAGTTAGCATAGAATTCATGAACAAGAGTGAAGTGAATGGGACCTCTTAAGGTTAAGAATGAATCCCATTTTATGTGAGCAAAATTCTCGAGAAGCTCCTTGGGAAAGTGCTCAATAGTGACCATACAACCTTCGAAAATTGGTCTAGTGCTAACCATTTGTCGGTTGCGATTGATCACATCTCGTTCTTCTTGGGAGTTAGGAAAGTGATTGTCAAAGGAGTCGAAAACGGAAGAAGACTAGTTAATCACAAAAGGATTGTTAGGAGAGTTGTTTGTTTGACTCATTTGGAGTGAGGTGGTGTAGTGAGTTTTGCATCATAATCTTCTAAATTTAAAAGGAAAAAGATGAACCTTCATTTAATCTATCATTCACTTTTGGAGTAATTGAATCTTTTGAGAAATTTGATCATATTCAAGTATGCTAATTTGTGAATGATACTTTGAAAACAGATCCATTTAGATTTGAGAGGTTCAATGTGCATTTATTTTTCAAGGATAGAGAAGAAGAAATGTCAGACTGGTACACGGTCGATTCTACGATCGATTCTACGGTCGACCGCGTGGTTGGCCGTGTGTGATCTGACAGAAATATGAGTTAATTAATCAGCTCAATTTAAACAGATGCTATCCAAGGAATATTTAAATAGTCACACATTCAATTATTACAAAACAAGTTGTTCAACCAACATTATAGTAAATTTATCTTCTATCACTTCCTTCACCTCTACTTCTCAAATCGCTACTACTTCGACATGAGAAGGCCTTTTTCGCTTTCTTCAGTAGCAGGTGAATCTTGGATTGATACTTCTTTATCTTAGCTTGATTCAGGTAGATTCGTTCAGCATTTGAATCACGATTCAAGCCGTAAAAAGGATCATTAGCTTCATCCGGAAACTATTCTTCATCATGGCATCATAGACCCTTTCAATCTCATCGGAGTCATCTTCATCATCCCACCCCATCATTGTTAATGTATGGCGATTAAATATTTGATTGGTTGGATTTATGTGAATGTCATCTGTTGCTCTTAATTTTTAAAATAACTTTGTAAGATGCATTCCATAAGGATGAGCTCTTGTTGAGTCCTTTGGTACATTACTCATTCGTGTGGCCATAAAGTAAGCCATGTTCACTGGTTCTTGCATTTTTAGACACCAAAGGAGAGCCATCTGAACAACATGGATATGTGAACGATTTCCCATTTTACAGTAAACATTATAGTCGATCATTGTGTTCCATGTCTGAAACTTCTTTAGCAGGTGTTTGCCCAATACTCCTCGACTGAGAATTTCTTCTCTTGGAGCATTGTCTTCACACAGTGTTCGAATAGCAGCATCTTTATTGATGAATTTAGGAAGATAGGTCAGACTGTGTCCTGTGTAGAAGAACCTTTGTCCACTTGCTGGAACTGCTAAGAGTTTTCCAAATTCTTGAAGCGTTACCGTTGTTCTTGTTGCTTTTAGCCTAAAGGTAACTAATCCGTTGGTATAGACGAAGCTAGAGTAAAAGTCTCGAACGAGTGATGGATAAATTGGTCCATTTAAATTAAGAAATACATCCCAGTTTAAATCTGAGAATGCTGCCACCATTTCAGGAAAAACTTCTGCTTCAATTCTTCTTCCTTCTTCTATTTTTTGATTTTTCACTTTTTCTCTGTTAAGTGTCGATTGGTGTGGATGAATGTTGGATGAGCTTTCTCCTTGATTGGGCCATTTTCTGTGCATCGACACTTCAAATTAATTCAAAGTGTATAATTCAATTGTTAGCAACAATTTTTGCAAACTTTAATTATCATTAATACTTAGATGTTTTGATGTTAATGTTCTTCACATTTTCACTCTTCATTAGTGTTAATGAGTTTGCAACTAGATTAAGATTTTCACAAAGTTCATATGTGTTTGATATCGGCTAAAAAGTCACTACAATACACTTTCTCCCACTAGAGCTTTCAAGGCCTTCTCACCTCCGAGCGGGAAATTAAATACCCGGAGGCGAACGCCGAAGATTGTAATAGGAGCGGGCTAGAGGTTTTCCGCACTTGTAATGGTCCAGATCTCGTCTGTAAATGGTGAACGCTTTCCTTAATTTAATAAAGTCATTATCTTGAGTTGCTTTCATCTTGCATGATTATCTATCTGTTACAATTGTTTATTACATGTTGAATATTTTATCTGAAACTTATCATTTTGTTATGCTGAAACCTTGATGGTTTAGAGGTTTAATTTACGGATCACCCTTTCTGCTTATTCACATGGCTATAACCTAGTATTAGGACCTGATCAACCCTAGGATACAAGGTAAGTAGTTATGTGTGCTTAACGTCACAATAGGGATATAGTACCTACGTATGAATAACCATTTATTCATCATAGAAGAGCTGCCCATTTAGATTGTGGTTAGAGTTAGTAATAGAGAGTTCAGTGAACACCAGCTTACTCAGAAGCATGATTTGCGTCAGAAGCAATGTTCTTGAGATATTGTAAGATGATCCGGGGTTGAATAAGTAATCGCAAAGGAGAGACTTCTATCCCAATTAGCTGTACCTTAGAATATCTAAGATTGCACATCTGTTAATGTTAAGGCATAGCATAGTGATTTAGTGGTAGGATATTGCTTTAGTTAGACCAACTAGGATTAAAAAAAGCTGAGACGTTCCTTTATTGGGTAAACCACTTTGTTCATGTACCTAGGATTCTATCCATAAGGTCGTTTAAACCTTTCAGGTTAGCGTTGGGAGTAGGGATACCTGTCTTAGCCAGAATCTTCAAAGCCTAAACTCTTAGTGACAAATCAGTTAGGTTCACAGCCAGTTGATTGAGGTTTAGTGTTTATCCTAGGAAGTTGAACTCTTGCGATAATTCCCCTTCAGAATTCTATTCTTCATACCTATCTTTACTTTTATTGTTTAATTACTATTTTATCTAGTTAATCTTAATCTATCACCTCTTGTCACTAGGATTAACTATATAGGCACTTTTGTCCCACATTACTGAATAAATATACAAAAATACATACCTGAGTTATATTTACCACTTAATCATTAAAAGGAAGACAAGTAGGTGAGTTATAGCTTGGAACCCCAGCTAAATATAAATGATAAAACAAACCACTACTCCTCCTTGTGGTAGCTGATTCTGACGTGCCGCAGCCTAACGACACCGCGAAAATAAAACCGTCCGTTTCGGCCATATCATAAGGAGAATAGAGTTTTTGGTGCCGCTGCCGGGGAACTATTTTCTGTCTGTTAAGGTAATTGTTGATTGTATCAAGATATCTGAGATTCTTGAGTGGTGTCTAAGAAAGACAATTATACATGGACTTAGTTATAGGATTTTCTGAACAGGTTCCAATTATATTGGAACCAAAAGGATCCTGCCTCTCCGTTGTCTGCCTGGCCACCTGTTTCAAAGATAAATTGACAAAAATCACACATGCTTAACAAACAGAGAGTTTGTCGGTGTAGGATTTAAAGTTGCCATTATAGTAAACCCTTTTCAAATTATAAAAACAAAAATATTAATTATGGTTTTAATTTATGTAGTTTCCAGTTCAAACTTAACCGTCTACGAAGAAAGTGCGAATGGCAGTTGCTCTCCCACGACTTCGAAAACCGGCGAAGTTGTTCTTTATAAACCTAAAACAAATCTAAACCCTGATGAATCTCATCAAGACTTAGTTGTTGATTCTTGTAGTCCAAGAAGCCGGATAATTTCATCTGACTTAGAGATTTCATTGCTTTTAGAAAAGTTTTACTCAAATACACCAGGATTCGACCCTCTTCACGATCCAAAAGGGAGGCTCAGTCTTAACGAACTCCTGATAATGGAAGATGAGATAAGGGGTGAATATCCAACTATTTTCAACTATCCAGACTTGTTCGAATTTAATCCTAAAGAGATACAAAACTCTGATAAAACAAAAGCTCCATTTATTGGAAATCTATTAAATCCTAGTAGAAGGTTAGACGTCTATAGAGAATTCGTTAGGCACCTCTATTCCTCAGACTTGCCATTTTCAACATTTCAACTCAATCTGTTAAAAGATCTACGTTCTCAGACTCGTTCTCTTTACAAACTGATAAAAGAATGTGGGGATGACCTTTTCGTCAAGTATCGGGATGCAGAAATCAATTTCAAATTTGATTTAGAGTCATTCGTCGCTTTTCTCCCTCATTTCACCAATAAGGAAGTTTCTCCAATTCACATAAACCGTTACGTCTCGGCAAAGATCTCTGAATTAGAATTTTGGATTGAAAGCATGATACCTAACCCTATTTCAACCTACGAAAACCGAGATTTCTTTTACTTTGATCCAGCCTCATTTCTCATCAAAAGATTAATTGAAGCTTTTCTGGATTCTACCAAGGAAACAATACATCAGAATTTCTTCGCAAAAAGAAAGGAAGTATACTCGGAACTTGTGCAAATCCTCACTATGTCAAAATTTCCATTTACAAACCCGCAAAGGAAGATCATTCGAGAAATATCTTCAAACTTTAAATTTACTATCGGTGATCCTGACTGCGCGGAAGATCTTTTATTTCAAGACACAGTGGCAAAACTTCTTTTTGAACAAAATTATAGAGATACTGGGTCAAGGGACGGAATTTCAAATACTAAGAAAGTAAAAAGGGCTTTTGTTAAACTTATGGACGATATCGGAGAATTACAGAGGCACGAGCATAAAATGTTAAGTGATTTCGAAATATTCTTAATACACTTGGCTGATTTACTCTGGATGGTCAAGGAAGCTTTAAACTTGTCTTTCTTTCCGCATCATTTCTGGAATTTAGTTGTAGAACCTATGTAATTTGTGTTTTTAATAAAAATAAAATATTTTAATTTTTAGTTGTCTTTTTTTTCTTATTTTAGTTAGTGATATATCTTAGAAAATATAACGAAATAACATAAAAATAACCGGATTAAAATCCGAGGTTTTATTTTATTTGTCTTCTCTTAAAACCCTTTAAATTTTAAAATCATAAAAACTTAAAAATTGTGCGAGTCGGGTCGGGGAAATAAGCCCGCGAGCCACACGAGCCTTTTTCTTTCTCTTTTCTTTCTCTTTTCTTCTTCCTTCTCTTTTCTTTTTTTGATTTTTTTTCTCCCTCTGTCCCTTCGAAGCCGTCGCACCACCACCACCTTACCACACTCAAATCTTAACCAAATTCGATGAATCAAAGCTTGAAACTTGTTCTCTCGAGCCTCCTAAACTCGATTCCATCATCAATTTCGCATGGAAGGTACTCTTTCTTGATGAAAACTCGAATTTTTCTTAGGGTCAAATTTTTGACTTTTTAGAAAAAATTAGTGTTTGACTCAATTATGAATTCCTTTATGCTTAGATAGACAATGTGAGTACTTTGTGTTAGTTTTTAGGCTTGATTGAGATATTTTGGATAGTTTTTGGCTCTAGAGTAGTTACTTGAGGTTTTAGGGTGAAATTTGGTGAAATTCTTGAAAATTTGATGTTTTGCTAGCTTAGTTAGGCTTAGTGATTCATTAGGAACGTTTAGAAACTGAATTTGGAACAAAGAAGGCTAGTTTGCTTGAATTTAGTATTTTGGTCAAACTACACATAATTAGGACTTCAGTTTTTCCTATAGTTAAAACGTTTTTAAAACTTAGGATTACCTTAAAACTAGTTCAAATGACGGAATCATTGATTTGCTCGAGAAAATGTATCCTAATCCTTGATTTTCCTTATTTTGTACATTTTGATCAAAATAAATATTTTTCAGTCAAACAGCTCTAATCTTTGACTTTAATATGTTATAGCTCAACTTTGATGTTTAAAAATATTTAAGGGAATTAGAAATAGTCTTTAGGATCATTGTATGCTTAAAAATCATCACATTTGGTTAAAAATTGCTTATTACGACTAAATGACTATAATTATTATTTATTTGCATTATTTATTGTAATCACGGGTACACTTTGAATTTTGCTCAAAAGTAAGGTTGTAGTTCATTTAAATGTTGTTTGTGGTAATTTTGGCTATATTTGACTATAACAGGATTTTGGAAAACCCCATTTTTAAAGCCCTCATTTCGAATTTTTTTCGAAAAATATAGGCATTTTTGGACTCTAAGTCCTAATTTTTGGAGCATAACCTATTTTACTTGATTTTTACAGATGGCCAATCGTCGAAATGATGTCAAGTTGCCCCATTGTCTTCGTGGGCAGGATAACCCGGAGGAAAATGAGCCCTTTATGAGAGTTTGGATTAACCGAGATAAAGCGGGTAATAAATACATAAATTGGACGATATTGGAACAGTGTGGTTGGGCTGATGATCTCGAAAGAATGTTGACTTTTCAAGCCGCGGGTAGACCGCACCGGGCCTGAAAAATGTTGTTTGAGTTAAATGAAACAACATATAACGAGCCAAATGCGGAGTTTATGGCTACCTGGAGTTTTGATTCAACAGTTGATCCGGCAGATTATAATAATCAAGAATGCATCCATTTTCGACATCAAAACCGAATGTATCACTTGACTCTCGCACAGTTTGCGAGACACCTAGAGTTGTACAAATCATCACAACTCACCCGGCCAATATTCAGGGATGGATTGACCACCTTGAATTACATGGATCATCAGACTTTCTGGCAAGAGCACACCACATATAACGGGCCATGGCAGTCAAGTAAAAAAGCGTCAAAATTCTCCAACCCCGTACTGAAAGGACCCGTTCATATACATTATAAACGATTCACAATAGTTGATTACATCGAGAGGTATTTGACCTCTATATGATACATTTTACAAACATTGCATTCGTTTTTAAAAGACAAACTTTCTTTACAACGAAAGTTGACGGCATGCACACCATTTCATAATACATACAACTATAATTGACATAATAATAATCTTGATGAACTCAATGACTCAAATGCAACGTCTTTCAAAATATGCCATGAATGACTCCAAGTAATATCCTTAAAATGAGCTAATGCACAGCGGAAGATTTCTTTAATACCTGAGAATAAACATGCTTTAAAGTGTCAACCAAAAGGTTGGTGAGTTCATAGGTTTATCATAACAATCATTTCAATATATTAATAGACCACAAGATTTCCGTTTATAAATATATGTACACTCGCAAGTGTATAAAAGTATTCTATAAGTTGTAGGCACCCGGTAACAAGCTTTAACGTTCATGTTTTACCCTCTGAAGTACACCAGATCAGGTGTGTTTAAAATAACCTCGAAGTACTAAAGCATCCCATAGTCAGGATGGGGTTTGTCAGGCCCAATAGATCTATCTTTAGGATTCGCGCCTACCGTACATAGACAAGTAGTTTAATGTTACCAAGCTAAGGGTATATTTCTGGTTTAAACCCACGTAGAATTAGTTTTAGTACTTGTGCCTATTTCGTAAAACATTTATAAAAACAGCGCATGTATTCTCAGTCCCAAAAATATATATATAAAAGGGAGCAAATGAAACTCACCATACTGTATTTTGTAGTAAAAATACATATAACGTCATTTAACAAGTGCAAGGTTGGCCTCGGATTCACGAACCTATATTAATTATATATATTTATATGTTGGTCAATATTTGTCTAACAATTTTTGGTCAAGTCATAGTGTACCACAATCCTAATGCTCGAGACTAATATGCAAAAGTCAACTTGACCCAAAACGACTTCTAAAATTTATACGTGTTTATTATATAACTTAACTATAGTCGTTTTATATATTTAAATATATTTATTAGATTTTATAATAATAAAAGTCATTTATTAATAAAAATTTATATTAACGTTTATATATGATAAAATATACTTTTATATATCTTAAGTAGTAAAATTTATAAAGTTCACTTAATATCGTAAAACTATAGTGGTAAGTATTATTAATGTAATTATATTACGCGTGGTGAAAAATATCTTTGTATCCCCTATTTATTTGATAAAATAATATTGATCATAATAATAATAAGTAAAAGTTGTATTATTTTGTAATAATAATTATTATTATTCTATAAAAAAATAACAATATTTATATTTACTAAAAATGGTATTATGATAAAATGATAATACTAACATAATAGTAATAATGATATTTTATAATAACAATAATATTTCTATTAAAATAATAACGACGATAGTAATAATAATCATTTTAACAATAATACTAAAATTCGGTTGACTATAACTTCTAATCCGTTCATCGAAACCATTCGATATCTAAATGAAAAGTTCTTAATTTTTCGCTGGCTTTCCAATGACATGCATATCATATACCCTATCTCAGTAGCATATGTATCTAATTCAGGATTCAACAAACCTATCTAAGGACAATATCGAATGTACAAGCATGCATAATCCTATATACTCGAGCACTAGTCAGGGATACACTATTGATATATAAAAGTTAAGTTATGAGTGCTCACGTATCAATATTGAGATTCAATATTGCAGGAAAGTACGTAGACGCAACGGAGATGATAAACACTAGATTGACCTCACGAGCATACCCATGAACCATACCCATCACCTCCATAGCTATAACCCATAATTTTCTTAGCTTCGACTCATTCAAAAAAACTATTTTGAAATCACTCGGACAGCACTCCGTTGTAATATTTTATGTATACTAATAATATATTGAAATAATACAGAGCAAATATATATATTTATATATATAAATCGATTGAGAGAGTTTAGAGAAATATATTTTCAAGTTTCTATGAAATAATGAAACCTACTTAATTCTATTTATAATAGATTTTTGAATTATTAAAGTGAATTATTAAAGTATGAATTATTAAAGTGAATTATTAAAGTATGAATTATTAAAGTATGAATTATTAAAGTGAATTATTAAAGTATGAATTATTAAAGTATGAATTATTAAAGTGAATTATTAAAGTATGAATTATTAAAGTGAATTATTAAAGTTAAAGTAAAGTAAAGGTAAAGTAAAGGTAAAGTTAAAGTATAGTAAAAGTATAAAAACTATGTATGTATAATACGGGTATAAATATATATAATATTAATTTAAATCATTATATATATTTAATGAAATAAAATATAAATATCGTTATATTTATTATACTGGTTAAGTAATGAGTTGTCAAAAGTGATTCTAGATATTTATAAAAGTTATATACGTTTTAATAATAAAGTTCTTTTTAAACTGAAAACGTTTTTGTACGTTTGAAAATAGATTAATAGAATATTATGGAAACCTACTCTCCACTAACTTTTGTCTAACTTTCGTAAATGACACATTTTGTTTTTATTTATAAATAGCTTTACAAATTATTCCGAATATCGTTAAAAGGAATAGATTTTCTCAATCATAGTGGACCTCTCAACAGAGACTTGTAATCATAATTCAATGTTTCTGATAATTCAATCATTTAATATATTTTTTTAATTTCGTCGATAATCATATTGAAACAAATACGTTCATGTTAAGCATTATACGTTTAAATACTTTGTTGATATTTTCAATTTATAATATATACACATATACATACATATTCATATATGTTCATTTAATGGTTCGTGAATCATTGGAATTTGGTCGAGGTTTAAATGAATGTATAAACATAGTTTAAAATCCTTGAGATTTAACTTAACAAACATTGCTTATCGTGTCAGAATAATATAAAGATAAAGTTTAAATTTAGTCGGAAATTTCCGGGTCATCACAGTACCTACCCGTTAAAGAAATTTCGTCCCCGAAATTTGATAGAGGTCATCATGACTAACAATGAGAATGTTATTATGACGATTATAAATTTTTATCATGTCTAAGAAGTATGGATAAAATAATTCGATTACTCGAAGCGTATGAGGGAAGTTATCGTAAATGAAGGAAATAAGATTATAGTGATTCGTCATATCTTTTGACGTCATCACAATTGATCTCCGAATTTAAAGAAAACCTTTGTAATCTATATTGGATTTTATGCTTCGGTGATTAAGGAGATTATGATTTTCTTCGAATTAATGCGATAATCCATCTTGATTTCTCTGTCGGGTATTTCACTATAAATCCACCTCCTTCGTTTCCTTACAACTCACACCTTCTATTCTTTCTCCCATAACTCATATTTTAAAGTATTTGTCAATATGCTTCATCCAGTACTGATTCTCGATATACTCCTCACTTTCATATCTGTCGTTCTTCTTTTTCATCTGTCTCCGAAAGAATCTATTTAGTTCTACTATACTCTCGGTTTTATAGTGTTTTTAGTTCTTTCGTGTCTTTATATTGCTATATGCATCGATATATACGGTTTATAATTTTTGGGTGGTTGTTGGGTTTTATATCTGCCCTTATATTTCAAAGCCCCTGCTTCTGTCTTCTATAATCATTGACATCCACATTTAATGTTCCCTTCTATTTGCTGCGATTTATACTCCAATTTCTATTTCGGAGTTTTGTCCTTTCGTTTCTTCTTCTTGCAATTAAGCAACGTTTGTAATGGTCCAGTATTCGCAGATATGAATTTCAGAATGAACATAGTTAATGTTCTAAGAAGGAAATTTGTAATGGCACGATCTTGATTTGTCAAATTACCAGAATATTCTGGAAAAGACCGAATCATCAAGAAATATTTTCTTGATATTTTAGAGGTTGAAGAGAATACAAGAGTCGTGTAACATGGCACGTGATGACGTTATGATCTGTGAATCATCACGTTCCATTTAGAACTCAACATGACTTACCGTAATATAAACACGTTGATCAAGTGTCATTATATTATACTAATTCATGCTTCAGTTCCCAACACTACTTCAAAAATATTTCTATTTTAAACTCGAAAGTTTATAGAATATAGAAACTAATAGTTTCTTATATGATGTAACACTGGTAGCGCAAAGAGATAAATGACTTCAGATAAGATTAGTTGTGAAAATATCTTTAGAAATATCGCAGATATTTATAATGAAAGTTATGATAATATCTTAGAATTTCTAATATTGATGGATGATGATGAAGATTTGTCTGTAAAGGTTTAGAATAAAGAGTAAGGTATTCGTTAATGACTTTAGCAGGCACTGAATCATTTGGATTCTCTGAAGGCAGATTTAGTCTTTGTGATTTGTCCACAGCCTCCTTCATAGTCTGTTCAATCTGTTTTCCAGTTTCAAACCTTCTCTTTTTCTCAGCTTTACCACCTTATTATTCTTTGTCATCAAACTTTTTACTGTTAAGATCGTTTACAGTTTTTGATGCTTCGTCAGCATTTTAAGAACTAGTTTGTAGTTCAAAATATTTTTCAGAACTTCACATTCAAAGTATGTAAGTCCAGGAGATAGACGTTTTACGTACACATATAACTGTTAGCGTAGACATGCTGCGAGATTTCAAAATACTGGTTACTGTTTTCCGATGATTCGTAGGACAATTCTCGTTACAAGATGCGAATGAGTAAATGATGTGATTTCAATAAATATAATGATTTTTCAAAAAGTCAAAGATAATTGAAGTTGTTGGTAACTTTATTGCTAAGGTGGCGAGATATGAAAGGTCCCCAGTAACGATGACGAAAGGGCAACGTATCTATCGAGGTTATAATAAGACTAGTCCGACTGAAAAGTCGAAGTTGACTTGCTGGAGCTGTGACAAAACTGTCTACTTTGAAAAGGAATTGAAAAGTCATTTTAGCTAATAAATGCCAAAGGGTCTGACACGGATACGCGTCGAACTATGACTTTGGCTTCGAGAGCTTTTTAGGTACATAAATGTGGGTAATATATGGTTGGATCATCATCTCGATTGTTCATTGTTTGAAGTGTCTTAGAAAACTTCGGAGAGTTTGAACACAGTTTGTAATCGTTAATATACATACGATGTTCTAACACAGTTTTGTAGTCAAAGTATAGCTTTGAAAGATGTAGGAATCTAAGAGTGATGTCTTCTGTTAAATCATGACTTGGATTTTGATTTGTCAAAATCAGAATGCGAAATCAAATTTGGGTGAGAATGGTTGTTTTGATTACTATACAAGAATGTATATTGTTGTGAGATTTTGGGAGTATAGTTGATGATTTGCTTAATCAGATTCAAAAAATGTTACATATTAATTGTGAATTTATATATCTCTCGGGTATTACCTACCCGTTAAAAAAAATTTCACAATTAATATTTTGTACAACAGAATTTTATTACAGTCTTTATGAAAATATATATGTGCATATTTTCTTCAGATGTAACATAGATTTAATGAGTTAATATTAAATTAAACTCATTTGATTTACGGTTGAAACTAGAACTGAATAATCCCTAAAGACTTTAGAAATTACATAACTTTTACGGAGTATTTATTGAATAAAATTGAAATTATGAATTAATATTTCGTTATTTGTTGGTGTTTGTAACCCTTGCACCATATTCTCTAAAGCCACTACTCGAGCGCGAAGCGCGTTGACTTCTTCTATTGCACCGGAGTGATTGTCAGTTCGGACGAGTGGATAAATAAAATCTAGAATTTGATGTAGTATATAATCGTGACGAGATACTCTGGAAATGAGAGAGAAAATGGTGTTTCGGACCGGTTCACCGGTAAGTGCTTCAGGTTCATCGCCAAGAGGGCAATGTGGTGGATGGAAGGGATCACCTTCTTCTTGTTTCCAATGATTGAGGAGGCTATGAATCCATCTCCAATTCATCCAGAATAGATGATGGCTAATTGGTTGATCCATTCCGGTCACACTGCTTTCGGAGCTTGAGTGGGATTCCATATCGGAATTCGAGGGACTTGAACTAATGACGAATTCTATTTCGTTCGATTGAATAAAGGATTTTTTGATATGAAATGATTTTTCGGCTATCGGGTGGTATTCTAATTACATAGAATATCTATATATATAGCGCAAAAGATTTCGTAGATTACGGAGGAATTTACGGGATATGTCAGGCAAAGTTTACAGTAACAGATACGCTAAGATATGGATTAGCAGATACGCTAAGATATGAATTTTGTCTATACACTATTCATGCAATCAATGCAGTAAGACGTGTCTAGACTAAGAATGATAAGCAGGCAATTTCTGACAAAAATGATAAGCAAAACTTTTGACATGCAGACACGGTCGAAGTCCAGGCTCACTAATGTATCCTAATGACTATTAGTTAGACACACTAATGCAGACCTGGTTCGCTAAGACCACCACTCTGATACCAACTAAAAGTTGGGGACGCATCCCACTCAGTGCCTTCTCAGCTAACCGCCTGTGACTACTGAGCGTACCTCAGACACTGATTTTACGGCCCGCCTCTCGGCAGTACAGCCAACCCTAATAGGGACCGCGAGGAGTAAGAGCCAATGCTTCATCACAGGTAACACTGTGAGAACCCCCTCTACGATTAACCCGCTAATAAACGGTATTAAACCAGCTCTGATACCAACTGAAAGGACCCGTTCATATACATTATAAACGATTCACAATAGTTGATTACATCGCGAGGTATTTGACCTCTATATGATACATTTTACAAACATTGCATTCGTTTTTAAAAGACAAACTTTCTTTACAACGAAAGTTGACGGCATGCACACCATTTCATAATACATCCAACTATAATTGACATAATAATAATCTTGATGAACTCAATGACTCGAATACAACGTCTTTAAAAATATGCCATGAATGACTCTAAGTAATATCCTTAAAATGAGCTAATGCACAGCGGAAGATTCCTTTAATACCTGAGAATAAACATGCTTTAAAGTGTCAACCAAAAGGTTGGTGAGTTCATAGGTTTATCATAACAATCATTTCAATATATTAATAGACCACAAGATTTCCGTTTATAAATATATGTACACTCGCAAGTGTATAAAAGTATTCTATAAGTTGTAGGCACCCGGTAACAAGCTTTAACGTTCATGTTTTACCCTCTGAAGTACACCAGATCAGGTGTGTTTAAAATAACCTCGAAGTACTAAAGCATCCCATAGTCAGGATGGGGTTTGTCAGGCCCAATAGATCTATCTTTAGGATTCGCACCTACCGTACATAGACAAGTAGTTTAATGTTACCAAGTTAAGGGTATATTTCTGGTTTAAACCCACGTAGAATTAGTTTTAGTACTTGTGCCTATTTCGTAAAACATTTATAAAAACAGCGCATGTATTCTCAGTCCCAAAAATATATATATAAAAGGGAGCAAATGAAACTCACCATACTGTATTTTGTAGTAAAAATACATATAACGTCATTTAACAAGTGCAAGGTTCGCCTCGGATTCACGAACCTATATTAATTATATGTATTTATATGTTGGTCAATATTTGTCTAACAATTTTTGGTCAAGTCATAGTGTACCACAATCCTAATGCTCGAGACTAATATGCAAAAGTCAACTTGACCCAAAATGACTTCTAAAATTTATACGTGTTTATTATATAACTTAACTATAGTCGTTTTATATATTTAAATATATTTATTAGATTTTATAATAATAAAAGTCATTTATTAATAAAAATTTATATTAACGTTTATATATGATAAGATATACTTTTATATATCTTAAGTAGTAAAATTTATAAAGTTCACTTAATATCGTAAAACTATAGTGGTAAGTATTATTAATGTAATTATATTACGCGTGGCGAAAAATATCTTTGTATCCCCTATTTATTTGATAAAATAATATTGATCATAATAATAACAAGTAAAAGTTGTATTATTTTGTAATAATAATTATTATTATTCTATAAAAAATAACAATATTTATATTTACTAAAAATGGTATTATGATAAAATGATAATACTAACATAATAGTAATAATAATATTTTATAATAACAATGATATTTCTATTAAAATAATAACGACGATAGTAATAATAATCATTTTAACAATAATACTAAAATTCGGTTGACTATAACTTCTAATCCGTTCATCGAAACCATTCGATATCTAAATGAAAAGTTCTTAATTTTTCGCTAGCTTTCCAATGACATGCATATCATATACCCTATCTCAGTAGCATATGTATCTAATTCAGGATTCAAAAAACCTATCTAAGGACAATATCGAATGTACAAGCATGCATAATCCTATATACTCGAGCACTAGTCAGGGATACACTATTGATATATAAAAGTTAAGTTATGAGTGCTCACGTATCAATATTGAGATTCAATATTGCAGGAAAGTACGTAGACGCAACGGAGATGATAAACACTAGATTGACCTCACGAGCATACCCATGAACCATACCCATCACCTCCATAGCTATAACCCATAATTTTCTTAGCTTCGACTCATTCAAAAAAACTATTTTGAAATCACTCGGACAGCACTCCGTCGTAATATTTTATGTATACTAATAATATATTGAAATAATACAGAGCAAATATATATATTTATATATATATAAATCGATTGAGAGAGTTTAGAGAAATATATTTTCAAGTTTCTATGAAATAATGAAATCTACTGAATTCTATTTATAATAGATTTTTGAATTATTAAAGTGAATTATTAAAGTATGAATTATTAAAGTGAATTATTAAAGTATGAATTATTAAAGTGAATTATTAAAGTATGAATTATTAAAGTATGAATTATTAAAGTGAATTATTAAAGTATGAATTATTAAAGTATGAATTATTAAAGTGAATTATTAAAGTATGAATTATTAAAGTGAATTATTAAAGTTAAAGTAAAGTAAAGGTAAAGTAAAGGTAAAGTTAAAGTATAGTAAAAGTATAAAAACTATGTATGTATAATACGCGTATAAATATATATAATATTAATTTAAATCGTTATATATATTTAATGAAATAAAATATAAATATCGTTATATTTATTATACTGGTTAAGTAATGAGTTGTCAAAAGTGATTCTAAATATTTATAAAAGTTATATACGTTTTAATAATAAAGTTCTTTTTAAACTGAAAACGTTTTTGTACATTTGAAAATAGATTAATAGAATATTATGGAAACCAATTCTCCACTAACTTTTGTCTAACTTTCGTAAATGACACCTTTTGTTTTTATTTATAAATAGCTTTACAAATTATTCCGAATATCATTAAAAGGAATAGATTTTCTCAATCATAGTGGACCTCTCAACAGAGACTTGTAATCATAATTCAATGTTTCTGATAATTCAATCATTTAATATATTTTTTTAATTTCGTCGATAATCATATTGAAACAAATACGTTCATGTAAAGCATTATACGTTTAAATACTTTGTTGACATTTTCAATTTATAATATATACACATATACATACATATTCATATATGTTCATTTAATGGTTCGTGAATCATTGGAATTTGGTCGAGGTTTAAATGAATGTATAAACATAGTTTAAAATCCTTGAGATTTAACTTAACATGCATTGCTTATCGTGTCAGAATAATATAAAGATAAAGTTTAAATTTAGTCGGAAATTTCCGGGTCGTCACACGTACTCCGAATCCTCCACCACCTAATCACCAAAACCCTCCATCCTAAAGCCAGATTTGGAGATGCGGTTACAATCAGAGACATGCGCCTGATGCACGCCATAATGAACAACCAGAATCTACAGGTAGCGCATCTCCTAGCTCAGGCTATCACCATCGAGAAGAATTCAGCAAGCACGGTTGTGCCAGTTTTAGGGGGTGTTGTGACTAAGTTGCTCAAGAGCATGCGTGTTTTGGGAGATGTTGCACGGTTTAACAATACGATTGGGGCCTTATCAGAAGATATTGGGTATAAGTTGTTGAGCTACTAGAAGTATATTCGCGTTGAGGGTGAGTAGTTGATCATCCAGGCGAACCCAGAGATACCCGGTTCCAAAGAGCAGACGGTACCAGGGGTGAGAGTTCAGGGATTCAGACCTGATACTAGGACACAGGATGGTAGTAGGAGACGAGGTTCCCAGGAACATGTGGATGAGGATGACCCCACAGCCCATGGACGGCCCGCTGACACTCGCCGTCACTCATCAGTTGGCGAGGGTGATCGTCCACGATATCCACCATACGGCTACCAGTACCATATGGGAGATTTACCTGGGCATGAGAGTTAGTTTTCCCAGCATGCGATCCTTGAGAATTTGGACCACTTTGCGCATTATGCGGGGAGGCAGTTCGGCATCCCACCATACCCACATGAGTATCCGGTCATGCAAGCCCACCGTGATCCAAGGGGAGCAAGCCCGAGCCATCAATTTTCAGGACCTACACCTCCACCTACTCATCACTACACACAGCTTACAGTTATCGCACCTACACCGCCACCTCCACAGACTACAGGGCCCGATAATTTTGTTGAAGAGTTGTTCAACATTAACACGTCTACCGTTGGTCAGGACCCTAGATGGGAACAGGCATTGGAGCAGCGTACGACTGCAGGGGTTACACAAGGTATCGATAGTATGGACGTTGTAGTGACCCGAACTTTTCCATGTTTATATATATTAATTGAGATTGATATTTACATTATTAAATGTTTCCAACATGTTAAGCAATCAAACTTTTTAAGACTTGATTAATTGAAATAGGTTTCATATAGACAATTGACCACCCAAGTTGACCGGTGATTCACGAACGTTAAAACTTGTAAAAACTATATGATGACATATATATGGTTATATATATAGTTAACATGATATTATGATAAGTAAACATATCATTAAGTATATTAACAATGAACTACATATGTAAAAACAAGACTACTAACTTAATGATTTTGAAACGAGACATATATGTAACGATTATCGTTGTAACGACATTTAATGTACATATATCATATTAAGAGATATTCGTACATCATAATATCATGATAATATAATAATTTAAAATCTCTTTTGATATTATAAACATTGGGTTAACAACATTTAACAAGATCGTTAACCTAAAGGTTTCAAAACAACATTTACATGTAACGACTAACGATGACTTAACGACTCAGTTAAAATGTATATACATGTAGTGTTTTAATATGTATTCATACACTTTTTAAAGACTTCAAGACACTTATCAAAATATATCTACTTAACAAAAATGCTTACAATTACATCCTCGTTCAGTTTCATCAACAATTCTACTCGTATGCACCCGTATTCGTACTCGTACAATACACAGCTTTTAGATGTATGTACTATTGGTATATACACTCCAATGATCAGCTATTAGCAGCCCATGTGAGTCACCTAACACATGTGGGAACCATCATTTGGCAACTAGCATGAAATATCTCATAAAATTACAAAAATATGAGTAATCATTCATGACTTATTTACATGAAAACAAAATTACATATCCTTTATATCTAATCCATACACCAACGACCAAAAACACCTACAAACACTTTCATTCTTCAATTTTCTTCATCTAATTGATCTCTCTCAAGTTCTATCTTCAAGTTCTAAGTGTTCTTCATAAATTCCAAAAGTTCTAGTTTCATAAAATCAAGAATACTTTCAAGTTTGCTAGCTCACTTCCAATCTTGTAAGGTGATCATCCAACCTCAAGAAATCTTTGTTTCTTACAGTAGGTTATCATTCTAATACAAGGTAATAATCATATTCAAACTTTGGTTCAATTTCTGTAACTATAACAATCTTATTTCAAGTGATGATCTTACTTGAACTTGTTTTCGTGTCATGATTTTTCTTCAAGAACTTCGAGCCATCCAAGGATCCATTGAAGCTAGATCCATTTTTTCTATTTTCCAGTAGGTTTATCCAAGGAACTTAAGGTAGTAATGATGTTCATAACATCATTCGATTCATACATATAAAGCTATCTTATTCGAAGGTTTAAACTTGTAATCACTAGAACATAGTTTAGTTAATTCTAAACTTGTTCGCAAACAAACGTTAATCCTTCTAACTTGACTTTTAAAATCAACTAAACACATGTTCTATATCTATATGATATGCTAACTTAATGATTTAAAACCTGGAAACACGAAAAACACCGTAAAACCGGATTTACGCCGTCGTAGTAACACCGCGGGCTGTTTTGGGTTAGTTAATTAAAAACTATGATAAACTTTGATTTAAAAGTTGTTATTCTGAGAAAATGATTTTTATTATGAACATGAAACTATATCCAAAAATTATGGTTAAACTCAAAGTGGAAGTATGTTTTCTAAAATGGTCATCTAGACGTCGTTCTTTCGACTGAAATGACTACCTTTACAAAAATGACTTGTAGCTTATTTTTCCGACTATAAACCTATACTTTTCTGTTTAGATTCATAAAATAGAGTTCAATATGAAACCATAGCAATTTGATTCACTCAAAACGGATTTAAAACGAAGAAGTTATGGGTAAAACAAGATTGGATAATTTTTCTCATTTTAGCTACATGAAAATTGGTAACAAATCTATTCCAACCATAACTTAATCAACTTGTATTGTATATTATGTAATCTTGAGATACCATAGACACGTATACAATGTTTCGACCTATCATGTCGACACATCTATATATATTTCGGAACAACCATAGACACTCTATATGTGAATGTTGGAGTTAGCTATACAGGGTTGAAGTTGATTCCAAAATATATATAGTTTGAGTTGTGATCAATACTGAGATACGTATACACTGGGTCGTGGATTGATTCAAGATAATATTTATCGATTTATTTCTGTACATCTAACTGTGGACAACTAGTTGTAGGTTACTAACGAGGACAGCTGACTTAATAAACTTAAAACATCAAAATATATTAAAAGTGTTGTAAATATATTTTGAACATACTTTGATATATATGTATATATTGTTATAGGTTCGTGAATCAACCAGTAGCCAAGTCTTACTTCCCGACGAAGTAAAAATCTGTGAAAGTGAGTTATAGTCCCACTTTTAAAATCTAATATTTTTGGGATGAGAATACATGCAGGTTTTATAAATGATTTACAAAATAGACACAAGTACGTGAAACTACATTCTATGATTGAATTATCGAAATCGAATATGCCCCTTCTTATTAAGTCTGGTAATCTAAGAATTAGGGAACAGACACCCTAATTGACGCGAATCCTAAAGATAGATCTATTGGGCCTAACAAACCCCATCCAAAGTACCGGATGCTTTAGTACTTCGAAATTTATATCATATCCGAAGGGTGTCCCGGAATGATGGGGATATTCTTATATATGCATCTTGTTAATGTCGGTTACCAGGTGTTCACCATATGAATGATTTTTATCTCTATGTATGGGATGTGTATTGAAATATGAAATCTTGTGGTCTATTATTATGATTTGATATATATAGGTTAAACCTATAACTCACCAACATTTTTGTTGACGTTTTAAGCATGTTTATTCTCAGGTGATTATTAAGAGCTTCCGCTGTCGCACACTTAAATAAGGACGAGATTTGGAGTCCATGCTTGTATGATATTGTGTAAAAACTGCATTCAAGAAAGTTATTTTGTTGTAACATATTTGTATTGTAAACCATTATGTAATGGTCGTGTGTAAACAGGATATTTTAGATTATCATTATTTGATAATCTACGTAAAGCTTTTTAAACCTTTATTGATGAAATAAAGGTTATGGTTTGTTTTAAAATGAATGCAGTCTTTGAAAAACGTCTCATATAGAGGTCAAAACCTCGCAACGAAATCAATTAATATGGAACGTTTTTAATCAATAAGAACGGGACATTTCAGTTGGTATCCGAGCGTTGGTCTTAGAGAACCAGAAAATTTGCATTAGTGTGTCTTATCGAGTTTGTTAGGATGCATTAGTGAGTCTGGACTTTGACCGTGTTTTCTTTAAAAATGATTGCTTAACATTTTTGTTGGAAACTATATATTTTTAACATATGAATATTATGTGATATATTAATCTCTTAACGTGTTTGATATTATGTGATAGATGTCTACCTCTAGAATAAGTCCCATTGACTCACCTAATAATAATGAAGAGTCAAATGTAAATTGGAATGATTCGTGGACTGATTCACAAGTTCCCGAAGAGGAACCGGAAGAGGAGTCGGAACCGGAAGAAGAATCGGAACCGGAAGAAGAATCGGAACCGGAAGAAGAAATAGAACCGGTGGGGGAAATAATAAAACGGTTAAGTAAAAGAGAATCCTCAACCAACCGACCAAGTTTAATTATGGTCAATGGTGTTTCCGCCAAGGAAGCAAAATATTGGGAGGATTACCAATTCTCCGATGAATCGGATTCCGACGAGAATTCCGATGATGTTATAGAAATTACCCCAACTGAATTTAAAAAGGCAGAAGAAAATAATAAGGGAAAGGGCATAAAAATAGAGAAATCTAATTCCAACCCCGATGAACTTTATATGTATCGTCAACCCCCGAAGTCCTTAAGTTGTAACAATGACCCGGGAACCTCTAAACCACCAGGTTTTTCTAAACCAATGTGGACAACGACGGCTTGTATTAGGGGAACATCATATATCCCTAGAAACTTGGCAAAACGAACCAAAACCGAACAAGAAGAAACGAGCGAGTCGGAATAAGATAGTTGTATTCGTGTGGTGTAATATATGTAATATAGTGTGCTTATGCTTTATGATATATGTAAAAATTGCTTGTATTAATAAGTATTTTTTTTATGAATCTAACTCTTGTCTATTTTACAGTATAAAAACACAAAATGGATAGACAACCCAATATTTTAAGAGACCTACCCGGAGACATGATTGATGAAATCTTGTCTAGAGTCGGTCAGAATTCCTCGGCACAACTATTTAAGGCGAGATCAGTTTGTAAGACATTCGAAGAACGTTCCAAGAATGTCTTGGTTTATAAGAGACTTTCGTTTGAAAGATGGGGGATATCACATTAGGAAACCCATAAGTTACGATGTGTTTACTTTGACGCATATATTGCGGGGAACCCAAATGCTATTTTACGCAACGGGTTAAGAAATTATTTTGACTCAATATATCCGAATATTGGACTTCGTGATTTAGAAAAAGTGGCTAACATGCAACATAAAGAAGCATGTTATGCTTACGGATTAGTAATGTTCGCTTCTCACCAAAGTGAGAACAAGAACATCGGGCTACAACTATTAAACTAAACGTTTCCACAAGTGATGGAGTCGGTAATTGGGGTAAGAAATGAGGTTTTTAGATTGTTACGGGACTGTTGGACATTACGTAACCCTCGTCCCTTTGACGACGTTACAACACGCTGTCTTATCAACGGCCATAACGGTTATGTTCCACAAGACCAAGGATGGGAAGTAGTCCTAGTAAAACCAGAATGCATGACTTGTTTCTGGACGTATGAATTACGTGTCTTTATTGCCTTTGCTGAACGACTTGTGTACTAGCTAGAATTATCTTCACAACTATCTTGTATCAAAGTTATTGTGTGCTATATTTCATGCTTTATGTAAAATAAGCGGTATTGTAAGTTTGTAAAATATTGTATAAAAGTTTGAACGCGAAATATTATTATAATCAGTTTTTCATATAGAATTGTAGTAGTTGAATTGTATATTAGCTACTAAGTATGAACTTAACGGGTAGGTACTACCCGAATTTAAACTTATAAAATGATAATATGAAGAAAAAGCTTTTATAAATGAGTTCATATTATGCTACGAAATACTATTAACTACTCTTAATATTCTGTATGATTAACTTGTTCCATTTGACTATTTTGAAGGAAATGGCACCGACTACTCGACACACCGTGAATATGAATGAAGAGGAATTCCGTACTTTTCTAGCTTCAAACATAGCCGCAGTACAGGCTGCGCTACATACCAACAATAACTATGGATCTAGCAGTACAGGAAATCGTGTAGGATGCACCTACAAAGAATTCACTGCCTGCAAACCTTTGGAATTTGATGGAACCGAAGGACCAATCGGATTGAAACGGTGGACCGAGAAGGTCGAATCGGTGTTTGCCATAAGTAAGTGTACTGAAGAGGACAAAGTGAAGTACGCTACGCATACCTTCACAGGTTCTGCGTTAACATGATGGAATACCTATCTAGAGCAAGTGGGATAAGACGATGTGTACGCACTACCGTGGTCAGCATTCAAGCACTTGATGAACGAGAAGTACCGTCCCAGAACCGAGGTCAATAAGCTCAAGACAGAACTTAGAGGGTTACGAACCCAAGGATTTGATATTACCACGTACGAAAGACGATTCACAGAATTGTGCCTATTGTGTCAGGGAGCATTCGAAGATGAGGAAGAGAAGATCGACGCGTTTGTGAAAGGATTACCGGAAAGAATCCAAGAAGATAGAAGTTCACACGAGCCCGCCTCCATACAACATGCATGTAGAATGGCTCATAAACTAGTGAACCAGATTGAAGAAAGAATTAAAGAACAGACTGCTGAAGAGGCCAATGTGAAGCAAGTCAAAAGAAAGTGGGAGGAAAACGGTGATAAGAATCACCAATACAACAACAACAATAATCGCAACAATTATCCCAATAATCGCAACATCAATCGCAACTACAACAAACGACCCAACAACAACAACAACAACAACAACAACAACAACAACAACAACAACAACAACAACAACAACAACAACAACAACAACAACAACAACAACAACAACAACAGCAACTACAACAATCATCCCAACAACAATAATAACCGCAACCACAACAACAATCAGAAGCAGCTATGCCAAAGGTGTGAAAAGTATCACTCGGGGTTCTGCACCAAATTTTACAACAAGTGTAAAAGAAATGGTCATAGCGCGGTGAAGTGTGAGGTCTACGGACCAGGGATTAATAGAACAAAAGGAACAAATGGTTTCGGAACGAGTAATGGCGGAGCAAGTAGTGTCGGAGCAAGTTATGCCAATGTAGTTTGTTATAAATGTGGAAAACCGGGCCACATTATTAGAAATTGCCCAAACCAGGAGAACACGAATGGACAAGGCCGCGGAAGAGTTTTCAATATTAATGCGGCAGAGGCACAGGAAGACCCGGAGCTTGTTACGGGTACGTTTCTTATTGACAATAAATCTGCTTACGTTTTATTTGATTCGGGTGTGGATAGAAGCTATATGAGTAGAGATTTTTGTGCTAAATTAAGTTGTCCATTGACGCCTTTGGATAGTAAATTTTTACTCGAATTAGCAAATGGTAAATTAATTTCAGCAGATAATATATGTCGGAATCGAGAAATTAAACTGGTTAGCGAAACATTTAAGATTGATTTGATACCAGTAGAGTTAGAGAGTTTTGATGTGATAATCGGTATGGACTGGTTGAAAGAAGTGAAAGCAGAGATCGTCTGTTACAAAAATGCAATTCGCATTATACGAGAAAAAGGAAAACCCTTAATGGTGTACGGATAAAAGGGCAACACGAAGCTACATCTTATTAGTAATTTGAAGGCACAAAAACTAATAAGAAAAGGTTGCTATGCTGTTCTAGCACACGTCGAGAAAGTACAAACTGAAGAAAAGAGCATCAATGATGTTCCCATTGCAAAAGAATTTCCCGATGTATTTCCGAAAGAATTACCGGGATTACCCCCACATCGATCCGTTGAATTTCAAATAGATCTTGTACCAGGAGCTGCACCAATAGCTCGTGCTCCTTACAGACTCGCACCCAGCGAGATGAAAGAACTGCAAAGCCAATTACAAGAACTTTTAGAGCGTGGTTTCATTCGATCAAGCACATCACCGTGGGGAGCTCCTGTTTTGTTTGTCAAGAAGAAAGATGGTACATTTAGGTTGTGTATCGACTACCGAGAGTTGAACAAACTTACCATCAAGAACCGCTACCCACTACCGAGAATCGACGACTTATTTGATCAACTACAAGGCTCGTCTGTTTATTCAAATATTGACTTACGTTCCGGGTATCATCAAATGCGGGTGAAAGAAGATGATATTCCAAAGACTGCTTTTAGGACGCGTTATGTTCATTACGAGTTTATGGTTATGCCGTTTGGATTGACTAACGCACCAGCTGTGTTCATGGACCTTATGAACCGAGTGTGTGGGCCATATCTTGACAAGTTGTCATTGTTTTCATCGATGACATACTTATTTACTCAAAAAATGATCAAGAGCACGAAGAACATTTGAGAAAAGTGCTAGAAGTATTAAGGAAAGAAAAACTGTACGCTAAGTTTTCAAAGTGTGCATTTTGGTTGGAAGAAGTTCAATTCCTCGGTCACATAGTGAACAAAGAAGGTATTAAGGTGGATCCGGCAAAGATAGAAACTGTTGAAAAGTGGGAAACCCCGAAAACTCCGAAACACATACGCCAGTTTTTAAGACTAGCTGGTTACTACAGAAGGTTTATCCAAGACTTTTCCAGAATAGCAAAACCCTTGACTGCATTAACGCATAAAGGGAAGAAATTTGAATGGAATGATGAACAAGAGAAAGCGTTTCAGTTATTGAAGAAAAAGCTAACTACGGCATCTATATTGTCATTGCCTGAAGGGAATGATGATTTTGTGATTTATTGTGACGCATCAAAGCAAGGTCTCGGTTGTATTTTAATGCAACGAACGAAGGTGATTGCTTATGCGTCTAGACAATTGAAGATTCACGAACAAAATTATACGACGCATGATTTGGAATTAGGCGCGGTTGTTTTTGCATTAAAGACTTGGAGGCACTACTTATATGGGGTCAAAAGTATTATATATACCGACCACAAAAGTCTTCAACACATATTTAATCAGAAACAACTGAATATGAGGCAGCGTAGGTGGATTGAATTGTTGAATGATTACGACTTTGAGATTCGTTACCACCCGGGGAAGGCAAATGTGGTAGCCGATGCCTTGAGCAGGAAGGACAGAGAACCCATTCGAGTAAAATCTATGAATATAATGATTCATAATAACCTTACTACTCAAATAAAGGAGGCGCAACAAGGAGTTTTAAAAGAGGGAAATTTAAAGGATGAAATACCCAAAGGATCGGAGAAGCATCTTAATATTCGGGAAGACGGAACCCGGTATAGGGCTGAAAGGATTTGGGTACCAAAATTTGGAGATATGAGAGAAATGGTACTTAGAGAAGCTCATAAAACCAGATACTCAATACATCCTGGAACGGGGAAGATGTACAAGGATCTCAAGAAACATTTTTGGTGGCCGGGTATGAAAGCCGATGTTGCTAAATACGTAGGAGAATGTTTGACGTGTTCTAAGGTCAAAGCTGAGCATCAGAAACCATCAGGTCTACTTCAACAACCCGAAATCCCGGAATGGAAATGGGAAAACATTACCATGGATTTCATCACTAAATTGCCAAGGACTGCAAGTGGTTTTGATACTATTTGGGTAATAGTTGATCGTCTCACCAAATCAGCACACTTCTTGCCAATAAGAGAAGATGACAAGATGGAGAAGTTAGCACGACTGTATTTGAAGGAAGTCATCTCCAGACATGGAATACCAATCTCTATTATCTCTGATAGGGATGGCAGATTTATTTCAAGATTCTGGCAGACATTACAGCAAGCATTAGGAACTCGTCTAGACATGAGTAATGCCTATCATCCACAAACTGATGGGCAGAGTGAAAGGACGATACAAACGCTTGAAGACATGCTACGAGCATGTGTTATTGATTTCGGAAACAGTTGGGATCGACATCTACCATTAGCAGAATTTTCCTACAACAACAGCTACCATTCAAGCATTGAGATGGCGCCGTTTGAAGCACTTTATAGTAGAAAGTGCAGGTCTCCGATTTGTTGGAGTGAAGTGGGCGATAGACAGATTACGGGTCCGGAGATTATACAAGAAACTACCGAGAAGATCATCCAAATTCAACAACGGTTGAAAACCGCCCAAAGTCGACAAAAGAGCTACGCTGACATTAAAAGAAAAGATATAGAATTTGAAATTGGAGAGATGGTCATGCTTAAAGTTGCACCTTGGAAAGCCGTTGTTCGATTTGGTAAACGAGGGAAATTAAATCCAAGGTATATTGGACCATTCAAGATTATTGATCGTGTCGGACCAGTAGCTTACCGACTTGAGTTACCTCAACAACTCGCGGCTGTACATAACACTTTCCACGTCTCGAATTTGAAGAAATGTTTTGCTAAAGAAGATCTCACTATTCCGTTAGATGAAATCCAAATCAACGAAAAACTTCAATTCATCGAAGAACCCGTCGAAATAATGGATCGTGAGGTTAAAAGACTTAAGCAAAACAAGATACCAATTGTTAAGGTTCGATGGAATGCTCGTAGAGGACCCGAGTTCACCTGGGAGCGTGAAGATCAGATGAAGAAGAAATACCCGCATCTATTTCCAGAAGATTCGTCAACACCTTCAACAGCTTAAAATTTCGGGACGAAATTTATTTAACGGGTAGGTACTGTAGTGACCCGAACTTTTCCATGTTTATATATATTAATTGAGATTGATATTTACATGATTAAATGTTTCCAACATGTTAAGCAATCAAACTTGTTAAGACTTGATTAATTGAAATAGGTTTCATATAGACAATTAACCACCCAAGTTGACCGATGATTCACGAACGTTAAAACTTGTAAAAACTATATGATGACATATATATGGTTATATATATAGTTAACATGATATTATGATAAGTAAACATATCATTAATTATATTAACAATGAACTACATATGTAAAAACAAGACTACTAACTTAATGATTTTGAAACGAGACATATATGTAACGATTATCGTTGTAACGACATTTAATGTACATATATCATATTAAGAGATATTCGTACATCATAATATCATGATAATATAATAATTTAAAATCTCTTTTGATATTATAAACATTGGGTTAACAACATTTAACAAGATCGTTAACCTAAAGGTTTCAAAACAACATTTACATGTAACGACTAACGATGACTTAACGACTCAGTTAAAATGTATATACATGTAGTGTTTTAATATGTATTCATACACTATTGAAAGACTTCAAGACACTTATCAAAATATATCTACTTAACAAAAATGCTTACAATTACATCCTCGTTCAGTTTCATCAACAATTCTACTCGTATGCACCCGTATTCGTACTCGTACAATACACAGCTTTTAGATGTATGTACTATTGGTATATACACTCCAATGATCAGCTCTTAGCAGCCCATGTGAGTCACCTAACACATGTGGGAACCATCATTTGGCAACTAGCATGAAATATCTCATAAAATTACAAAAATATGAGTAATCATTCATGACTTATTTACATGAAAACAAAATTACATATCCTTTATATCTAATCCATACACCAACGACCAAAAACACCTACAAACACTTTCATTCTTCAATTTTCTTCATCTAATTGATCTCTCTCAAGTTCTATCTTCAAGTTCTAAGTGTTCTTCATAAATTCCAAAAGTTCTAGTTTCATAAAATCAAGAATACTTTCAAGTTTGCTAGCTCACTTCCAATCTTGTAAGGTGATCATCCAACCTCAAGAAATCTTTGTTTCTTACAGTAGGTTATCATTCTAATACAAGGTAATAATCATATTCAAACTTTGGTTCAATTTCTATAACTATAATAATCTTATTTCAAGTGATGATCTTACTTGAACTTGTTTTCGTGTCATGATTTTTCTTCAAGAACTTCGAGCCATCCAAGGATCCATTGAAGCTAGATCCATTTTTTATCTTTTCCAGTAGGTTTATCCAAGGAACTTCAGGTAGTAATGATGTTCATAACATCATTCGATTCATACATATAAAGCTATCTTATTCGAAGGTTTAAACTTGTAATCACTAGAACATAGTTTAGTTAATTCTAAACTTGTTCGCAAACAAAAGTTAATCCTTCTAACTTGAATTTTAAAATCAACTAAACACATGTTCTATATCTATATGATATGTTAACTTAATGATTTAAAACCTGGAAACACGAAAAACACCGTAAAACCGGATTTACGCCGTCGTAGTAACACCGCGGGCTGTTTTGGGTTAGTTAATTAAAAACTATGATAAACTTTGATTTAAAAGTTGTTATTCTGAGAAAATGATTTTTATTATGAACATGAAACTATATCCAAAAATTATGGTTAAACTCAAAGTGGAAGTATGTTTTCTAAAATGGTCATCTAGACGTCGTTCTTTCGACTGAAATGACTACCTTTACAAAAATGACTTGTAGCTTATTTTTCCGACTATAAACCTATACTTTTCTGTTTAGATTCATAAAATAGAGTTCAATATGAAACCATAGCAATTTGATTCACTCAAAACGGATTTAAAACGAAGAAGTTATGGGTAAAACAAGATTGGATAATTTTTCTCATTTTAGCTACGTGAAAATTGGTAACAAATCTATTCCAACCATAACTTAATCAACTTGTATTGTATATTATGTAATCTTGAGATACCATAGACACGTATACAATGTTTCGACCTATCATGTCGACACATCTATATATATTTCGGAACAACCATAGACACTCTATATGTGAATGTTGGAGTTAGCTATACAGGGTTGAAGTTGATTCCAAAATATATATAGTTTGAGTTGTGATCAATACTGAGATACGTATACACTGGGTCGTGGATTGATTCAAGATAATATTTATCGATTTATTTCTGTACATCTAACTGTGGACAACTAGTTGTAGGTTACTAACGAGGACAGCTGACTTAATAAACTTAAAACATCAAAATATATTAAAAGTGTTGTAAATATATTTTGAACATACTTTGATATATATGTATATATTGTTATAGGTTCGTGAATCAACCAGTAGCCAAGTCTTACTTCCCGACGAAGTAAAAATCTGTGAAAGTGAGTTATAGTCCCACTTTTAAAATCTAATATTTTTGGGATGAGAATACATGCAGGTTTTATAAATGATTTACAAAATAGACACAAGTACGTGAAACTACATTCTATGATTGAATTATCGAAATCGAATATGCCCCTTCTTATTAAGTCTGGTAATCTAAGAATTAGGGAACAGACACCCTAATTGACGCGAATCCTAAAGATAGATCTATTGGGCCTAACAAACCCCATCCAAAGTACCGGATGCTTTAGTACTTCGAAATTTATATCATATCCGAAGGGTGTCCCGGAATGATGGGGATATTCTTATATATGCATCTTGTTAATGTCGGTTACCAGGTGTTCACCATATGAATGATTTTTATCTCTATGTATGGGATGTGTATTGAAATATGAAATCTTGTGGTCTATTATTATGATTTGATATATATAGGTTAAACCTATAACTCACCAACATTTTTGTTGACGTTTTAAGCATGTTTATTCTCAGGTGATTATAAGGAGCTTCCGCTGTCGCATACTTAAATAAGGACGAGATTTGGAGTCCATGCTTGTATGATATTGTGTAAAAACTGCATTCAAGAAACTTATTTTGTTGTAACATATTTGTATTGTAAACCATTATGTAATGGTCGTGTGTAAACATGATAATTTAGATTATCATTATTTGATAATCTACGTAAAGCTTTTTAAACCTTTATTGATGAAATAAAGGTTATGGTTTGTTTTAAAATGAATGCAGTTTTTGAAAAACGTCTCATATAGAGGTCAAAACCTCGCAACGAAATCAATTAATATGGAACGTTTTTAATCAATAAGAACGGGACATTTCAGACGTGAACCAGCAGTGGGGAAGAGGTAGAGATTTACAGGATAGTATGGGTTGGCAGGCAGGGCCTATGGTTCATACGAGCACGTCATCGTTAACTGGGTTAATCGCTAGATCAGATGAGATAGAATTTACCACAGACGAGGAGATGACCAGCGAGGGTCAATCTTGATTGAGGAACCCAACCAGGGCCCGTACCAGCGTGATCTACTCTCCATCATATTCAGCACCTTAGCCGTAATCCTGATTATCTTTTGGAACATTTGTACCTTTTATTATTAATGCTACATTAAATTACATTTCTGTACGCCCGGTCTCGGGCATAACTACTTTTATGTTTTAGTATGTATGGATGCTTTTAGAATAAATATTGCATGAATAAACATCGCAAAGCAAACAACGATCGAGACCGTACGAGATGGAAACAAATTGGAGCAAGGATGCTTTGAACGAGGATGACGCCGGCTCAAGAATTGAAGAATCCATAAGCAGCGCGCCATCCAATTGCACGTCTTGACACCATAGGGGAGTACTACATCTTCATCACCTTTCCAATAGAATATACGCAATTACTATACCACTTTAAAAACTAAGTGTGGGATTGGCAACCCCACCAACATAAACTTTAAATAAAACAAACGCCTCTCTTTAAAACTAAAGTGTGGGATACTCCGTATCCTTAACATTAAGGACAATGTTATTTTAAAGTGTGGGATAGCAAATGTTGCACATAACGATTCTTGTAAAATCCTCAAGTTTTTCACAAAATTTAAAACTTTTCGAATTATAAAACGCTAAGGATGATAAAATTCTATAAAAGATCAAAAAAGTTTTTGCTACAAAATAGACAAAAAGGGTAAAACAGGGTTGAAAACTTTTTGCGAAAAATCAAAATAAATTCTCCCAATAGAGCATTGCATAACGAATGGCGCAATTCGACCTATTATAATTGTTGTAAGGCACCCCTAAATAAGGCTTTATAAGCACTCATTTTTAGTGCTTCACTATATTTCCATTGAGCGCGCCGAAGTTAAACATTTCGGAATCAGAACTTGCTCTTGATCTACATTTCGGAATCACACATTTTGACAAGGATGACTAAGTTAAAACCTCAGCTATCCGTGAAGACAAAAACAACCTCCGTTACACACCTTCGTTTCCATTTTCGCTCCACAAATCCATTTCACTTTTTCTTATTTACTCTATTCGCTTCATAAATAAATAAATCCCGACTAAATCATTCTTTTTTTAGAAAAACCTCCAAAATTTCACTAGAAAAATGCAAGCATCCAAGCCAAATATCAAAGCAGATCGCCAAAAAGGAGACCTAGAAGAGAAAAGCAAAAGATGCTTTCAAAAAAAAAAAAAAAATTAAAACTAGAGCAAAATCTCTACGAATAAAGGATCTGAGAAAGGGAGCAGAACCAGCAAAGATTCGAGAAAAACTCCTGGCAGTCAAAAAGAAGGATGATCACCAAGAAATTCCTGATAAAAAGATGAAGGGATCGCCGAAATCAATCTTTCGAAAAAGAAAACTCCTATCTATCAAAACCCTTCGTACTCTAGAAACTTCCAAATCCCCATCTCTTCACAAATTCAAACTGAGTCGATAACCGAAAATTCTCGCAAATAAGTGATGGAGATTTGAGTCTTGATCAAGCCTATGACGAAGAATGTAAGCATGACTGGCTAAGAGTGACTTCATTTCTTAGATCTTTAGGATACCCTAAAAACTTTAGTAAAATGAGTGACCCGAGTGAGATAGCCTTAGTTATGTAACCTCCTCTAATGCTTGCGGGATAAGATTCGAGAATAGCAAAAAGAATAAAAGCCAAGTTTCTGCTTTTTCATCTTGCGGAACATAACAGCTTGATCTCTACAAATTAAAGTCCTCACTGTTTTAAGTTCGGAAGTTTGCTTGAGGACAAGCAAAGTCTAAGTGTGAGATATTTGATATCGGTAAAAAAGTCACGTTTTTACCCCCGATATTGAGTCCCAAAAGCATAAAGTTCAAAGCTTTTCGGAAAAATAATCATTTTTTCGGTTAAACTTGTAGGTAAAGTAATTACAAAGACAATGCAAAAAGAATCAAGAGAAACGGAGCTAAAACGAAGATTCTAGAGCGAAAACGGTGAAAGACAAGAAATCAAGTTACGATTCAGGAAATCAAGGCTGACCAGCAAGCCAAACGGCCTGCTATACGGCCTGTCATACGGCATGCCGTTATGGAAACGGCCTGCCAGATACATGCCACCATACGAACTGCCAAACGACCTACCAGAAAAATGCCTGCCAAATACGGCCTGCAAAACGGCCTGCCAGGCGTATTTGGCAATTTTCAAGTCTATTTAAAGGGTCTTTGTCATCCATTCCAACACACAACTCTCTTCACTCTCTCACTACAATACACTTTCTCCCACTAGAGCTTTCAAGGCCTTCTCACCTCCGAGCGGGAAATTAAGTACCCGGAGGCGAACGCCGAAGATTGTAATAGGAGCGGGCTAGAGGTTGTCAGCACTTGTAATGGTCCAGATCTCGTCTGGTGAACGATTTCCTTAATTTAATAAAGTCATTATCTTGAGTTGCTTTCATCTTGCATGATTATCTATCTGTTACAATTGTTTATTACGTGTTGAATATTTTATCTGAAACTTATCATTTTGTTATGCTGAAACCTTGACGGTTTAGAGGTTTAATTTACGGATCACCCTTTTCGCTTATTCACGTGGCTATAACCTAGTATTAGGACCTGATCAACCCTAGGATACAAGGAAAGAAGTTATGTGTGCTTAACGTCACAATAGGGATATAGTACCTACGTATGAATAACCATTTGTTCATCATAGAAGAGCTGCCCATTTAGATTGTGGTTAGAGTTAGTAATAGAGAGTTCAGTGAACACCAGCTTACTCAGAAGCATGATTTGCGTCAGAAGCAATGTTCTTGAGATATTGTAAGATGATCCGGGGTTGAATAAGTGATCGCAAAGGAGAGATTTCTATCCCAATTAGCAGTACCTTAGAATATCTAAGATTGCACATCTGTTAATGTTAAGGCATAGCATAGTGATTTAGTGGTAGGATATTGCTTTAGTTAGACCAACTAGGATTAAGAAAATCTGAGACGTTCCTTTATTGGGTAAACCACTTTGTTCATGTACCTAGGATTCTATCCATAAGGTCGTTTAAACCATTCAGGTTAGCGTTGGGAGTAGGGATACCTGTCTTAGCCAGAATCTTCAAAGCCTAAACTCTTAGTGACAAATCAGTTAGGTTCACAGCCAGTTGATTGAGGTTTAGTGTTTATCCTTGGAAGTTGAACTCTTGCAATAATTCCCCTTCAGAATTCTATTCTTCACACCTATCTTTACTTTTATTGTTTAATTACTATTTTATCTAGTTAATCTTAATCTATCACCTCTTGTCACTAGGGTTAACTATATAGGCACTTTTGTCCTACATTACTGAATAAACATACAAAAATACGTACCTGAGTTATATTTACCACTTACTCGTTAAAAGGAAGACAAGTAGGTGAGTTATAGCTTGGAACCCCAGCTAAATATAAATGATAAAACAAACCACTACTCCTCCTTGTGGTAGCTGATTCTAACGTGTCGCGGCCTAACAACACCGCGAAAATAAAACCATCTGTGTCGGCCATATCAGTGTTCTAGACTTTTGAGATCATCATCAACACATGTTTTGACATCCAACATTATCACACTCAATTTGCTACAATGTCATTTATATCATATGAACAATGATTCTTTGAAAATCTACCCTACATGTATAATGAACCCTAGAATTATTCAATGTTAAATTAAAGCATAGATAGGTACTACTACAATCGTTTCCAAGTTGTTCTTTCAAGAACAATTTTGATTGTTTGCATCAATTTAAGTTTTGGTTCATCTAGTTAGGGTTTCTTTATAACCCTAATTCATCATACAAACACAATTGAATACTGGGAAAGCAAGGATTAATCATACCGAAAGTAGGAATTGATATTGAAGGAATGAGCATTCTTCTTCATGCGGTCGATCTCCTCAGCCGTGTGTAAAGTGTGTATTTTGAAGTGAGTTGGAATGAAGTAAGAGTGAGGGTTTTATTTAATTTAAAATAGAATCAGACCACGCACGGTCGAAGCATGGTCGACCGTGGTGTTAGCCGTGCATGAATTTTCATACGTACAGGACCGGAGTCTGCGGTTGGGTATACGGTCAGCCGTGATGCTGTCGTGGATTCTTCTGATCACCAATTTCCTCACTTCTTCTTCCTTTGAGAGCGTTTTGACGATTCTTAGGTTCTATATAATACTTGAGGACAAGTTTTTTTTTCCTAACTGAAATGTCCCGTTCATATCGATTATAAACGTTCCATATTAATTGATTTCGTTGCGAGGTTTTGACCTCTATATGAGACGTTTTTCAAAGACTGCATTCAATTTTAAAACAAACCATAACCTTTTTATCGATAAAGGTTTAAAAATATTACGACGATTATCAAATAATGATAATCTAAAATATAGCGTTTTCACAGGTCTATTACATAATGGTTCACAATAATATTACACATCAACTTAAGTCTTCGATTTCAGTTTTTAAACAATATTATACAAGCATGCTGACTCCAACTCTTGTCCATACATTAGCATGCAATAGCGGAAGCTCTTAATAATCACTTGAGAATAAACATGCTTAAAACGTCAACAAAAATGTTGGTGAGTTATAGGTTTAACCTATATATTTATCAAATTGTAACAATAGACCACAAGATTTCATTTTTTTTCCATAAATATACATCTCATATCATTCATTTCGCAAACTGCATAGAGATAAAATTCATTCATATGCTGAACACCTTGTAACCGACCTTAACAATATGCATATAGAATATCCCCATCATTCCGGGACTCTCATCGGATATGATATATCGAAGTACTAAAGCATCCGTAACTCGGATGAGGCTTGTTGGGCCAAATAAATCTATCTTTAGGATTCGCGTCAATTAGGGGCCATTTCCCTAATTCTTAGGCTACCAAGCTAAAAAGGGGCATATTCGGTTCGATAATCCAACATAGAAAGTATTTTCGATTACCTGTGTCTATTTTGTAAAACATTTATAAAACTGCATGTATTCTCATCCAAAAAATGATAGATTTTTAAAAGTGGGACTATAACTCACTTTCACAGATTTTTACTTTGCCGGAAATAAGACTTGGCCACTGGTCGATTCACGAACCTATAACAGATATATACATATATATCAAAGTATGATCGAGATATATTCCCAACATTTTTATTACGTTTTAATGATTTAAGTTTGTTAAGTTAGCAATCCATCGTTAGTAATCTGCAATTAATTGTCCATAGCTAATAGTACATAAATAAATCAATATATATTATCTCGAATCAATCCATGACCCAGTGTATACAAGTCTCAGGCTAGATCATAACTCAAAGTATATATATTTTGGAATCAACCTCAACCCTGTATAGCGAACTCTAGCATTACAGCATATAGAGTGTCTATGGTTGTTCCAAATAATATATATAGATGACGTCGATATGATATGTCAAAACATTGTATACGTGTCAATGGTCTATAAAGATTACATAATATGTTAAATTACATGTATAATACAATATAAGTTAGTTAAGTTATGGTTAGAATAGATTTGTTACAAATTTTACGTAGCTACAACAAGCAAAAAATATCCATTTTTGTTTTACCCATAACTTCTTCGTTTTAAATCCGTTTTGAGTGATTCAAGTTGCTATGGTTTCATAATGAACTGAAATTTATGAAACTAAACAGAAAAAGTATAAGTTTATAGTCGAAAATACAGGTTACAGGTCATTTTTGTAAGAGGTAGTCATTTCAGTCGAAAGAACGACATCTTGATGACCATTTTGAAAAACATACTTCCACTTTGAGTTTAACCATGATTTTTGGATATAGTTTCATGTTCATAAGAAAAATCATTTTACCATAAGGATAACTTTTAAATCAAAGTTGATCATAGTTTTTAATTATCTAACCCAAAACAGTCCCCGGTTTTACTACGACGGCGTATGTCTGGTTTTACGGTGTTCTTCGTGTTTCTAGGTTTTAAATCATTAAGTTAGCATATCATATAGATATAGAACATGTGTTTAGTTGATTTTTAAAGTCAAGTTAGAAGGATTAACTTTGTTTGCAAACAAATTTAGAATTAACAAAACTATTTTTTAGTTATTACAAGTTTAAATCTTCGAATAAGATAGTTATATATATATGAATCGAATGATGTTATGAACATCATTACTACCTTAAGTTTGGTAAGGAAACTTACTGGAAGTGACAAGAAATGATTTAGCTTCAAAGGATCTTGGATGGCTTGAAAGTTCTTGAAGTAGAATCATGACACGAAAACAAATTCAAGTAAGATTCCTACTCGAATTAAGATTGTTATAGTTATAGAAATTGAATCAAAGTTTAAATATGAATATTACCTTGAATTATAATGATAAACTACTGTATATAACAGAGGTTTCTTGATCTTATATGATTAATTGGAATGGATTAGAAAGCTTGAAAGTAGACTTGCAAACTTGAAAGTGTTCTTGAAGTTTACTTTAGTAGTTGTTTTGAAAGTTGATCTAGCTTAGGATTTATGAACTAGATTGAGCTAGATTTTATTGAAGATGATGAAGAATACCTAGAACACCAAGAAAGAGCTTGATAGAGATAAGTTTGATGCATGAAAGTTAAAAAATGAAAGTGTTATGGTTGGTGAAGAAAAACGTGATCCTACCCTTGAATATAAGGTTCCATTAGTTTGTATTTTTGTTAGATATTTCATGCTAGTTGCCAAATAATAGTTCCCACATGTTTAGGTGACTCATTAAGGCTGCTAAGAGCCGATCATTGAAGTGTATATACCCTTAGTATATATATTTAGAAGTTGTGTATTGTACGAGTACGAATACGGATTGAATACGAGTAAATAGTGTTACTGTAGTAAATAGTGTTTACTGTAGCAAATAGTTTTTTTACTGTAGCAAATAGTGTTTTAGTTGTACATCTTTGATTTAATTGTATTTCTTCTTATATATATATATAAAATAAAAATTTACATCATAAAAAAAATAAAACGATTATATATTTATCACAAGTTATGACGTTCGTGAATCATCAGGCAAACGGGGTAGTCAATTGTCTACATAAACTCATTTCAATTAATCAAGTCTTAACAAGTTTGATTGCTTAACATGTTAAAAATATTTAATCATGCAAATATAGTTTTCATTTAATATATAATCATGGAAAAGTTAGGGTCACTACACTAACATTGAATGATTACATCCTCCCGATGTTTAATCATCAATGACACGTAATATACTATATTTATATGTATATATATATATATATATATATATATATATATATATATATATATATATATATATATATATATATATATATATATATATATTCAATTATACACATAGTAAACACAAAACGCATCGATCTTGTATTTCACATGCAATACATAGTTTCACACAAATACACAATCCTAATACAATTAAACTTCCTTCAATAATCTTTTAAAATCATTTTTCTAAAACAATTTTGCATTTGTAAGAAAAACCTTTCAGTGATACGAAGTCTTTTGAGAATATTATTCTCATTAGCATTTTGATCATTGGTTTTGATTGATTTTAAGATTACCCAATCCTTGACTTATCCCTACCATTGAATTGCTAGCTTGATCCATTCTCCCCATGTTCTTAATTTTTCTAATAATAGACAATGGACTTTGATTACATAACTTGTGTTTGCTAGAGTCATGACACTCATTCATTTCAAGTTTATCTTTTAATGAATCATAGATAGTTATCCTTTCTAGTTTTCTTTTCAAGGTGTTGTTTTCATCAATTAAAACTTTGTTAAGTTGTCTAACTTTGTGTAATTCTTTCTAAATAAGTTTTACTTTGTCACGACTACTATCATACACAAATTTAATAGACTTGTAATCATCTAACAATTCTTCATAATTAGAAGGATATAATACATGTACCTCCTTGTAATCCATGCTTGAGACATCATCTTCTTTGAAGGGAGCTTCAACTTCTTCCTCACTTTGACCATCTTGATTTAGATCATCCCATGAACTCATGAGGTAACTTCTTCCTCATTGTAATCCATGCTTGAGACATCATCTTCTTTGAAGGGAGCTTCAACTTCTCTAAATCCTTCCCTATTCCTTTACCCTTTAAACTCCTAGAGTTTTCTTCTTCTTGAGAACATAGTGAATTCTAACATTCCTTTGCACTATCACATGAAATTATCTTTAATCTTTCTTCACTAGGAAGAATTCCATGAAGTAGTGAAATTGCATCAAATTGTTTCAAAACATCATTGTTTTGAAATGTTGACTTCACTAGTCTTGAACTAGCTTGTGAAACAAAGTCTCCTACTTTGATTATTCTTCACAAGTAGTAATCTTTGGATTTGAGATAAGCCTCAAATCTTAATTTCCACACATCAACATCCATCTTATCAAAGATTGGTGCTTCTTTCACCAATTCTTCCAAGTATCCCATAGTTTGAGTTGATCCGAAAAATCGTTGACTCAAGTTTTTGCACAAAACGAATTTTGACACTTTCACAATCATTTATAGAGCAATGATTTGAGCAACCGCTCTGATACCAATTGTAAGTAACTATAGGGGGGATGAATAGTTACTTGCTAACTTTTTACCACTTTTTCGATTGATCACCAAATTTGATTAATTATGATCAACCGATTCAACTCAAACTTGATGTGTGTAGGGTATATGTTCAAAATGATGAGTAAAGTAATGTAAAGAACATAGACACAAAGATTTATAGTGGTTTGGGTGGATGTTAACTAATCCACCTTAATCCACTCCCCGATTACACTAATCGGGATTTGTTGCTTCACTAAGCACTTTTCTCCATACCCGGTGGAGATCCGATTTACAAGTCTTCAACTACTTTGGTAGACAACACACCTAATCTTTCTATCCCTTTAAAAGATCAACTCTGAGACGACCCGGAAAATTTCGACCAATTTTAAATCAAACTTTCGATACGATTTAATATCATTGACACGATAAGCAAAGTCTGATAGGTTGAGTCTCAAAATTTTTGAACTGTTTATATGGATTCAGTTAACCTTCGACTATTCCCGAAGATTCACGAACAATTATTTTTAAATAAATGTGTATATATATATGAATTCTATACATAAATAGTATTGTAATCAATAACAATTAAAGATTTAATATATTAATTATGAAACAGGATAAAATTAATAAATTGTATTACGAGTTTGAATATAAATGTTATATTAATATTATATTCATTATTTTCATTATTATTAATATTAATATTAATAGTGTATCATTAATATTATTATATAAAATATATATACATATATATAAATTTGATATATATACAAATTGTTATAGTACTGTTATTACTAATATTATTATTATCATTAATAATACTAGAATTAGTACAATTAGTATTATTATTAATATTAATATCAGTATTAGTAATATTATTATTTCCAATATACAATATATAAATATGAAAATTTGATATGTATGATTTGTTATATTTATTAATTATTATTAAACTTATCCTTTTATTTATAAATCCTTAATAATATTATCTATTATTCTTATTAGTAATATTATTAACGCTATTATTAAGAATTATCAATATACTTAATATTAAGAATTCGTATTATTAATTTTAGTATTATTTATAATATTAGAAGTAATTATTATTATTAATTTACTTTTATATTTATTTAATTACATAAAATATATAAAGAAATTAACAGATGGTACGATGTTGTTACACATAACTATCATACTATATCTGATTTACAAAATTCGTACAATCAAGGATCCAATCACTGAACGCATCCAAATTCTGTTAGCTATCAACTTCCCCTTTTAATTTTCTAATATATTTCAGTACTGAGCGAATGATTCTTGTCGAGTTTGTTAAGCTACAAAACAAACGGGCCGTATCATCTTTACAGCTTCAAATATTCGATTACAATACATAATGTTAACCATTACTGAAATTTAAAAGGAGGAGGAGAAGAATCAAACAAATGAATACAAAATTTGTTACCTATCAATATCAGTAAATCGTACGAATCTGTTTCCAATCTCTTCCTACTTTTATTTCTTTGTTTTCTTCTTCCTGGAATGATTCCATATGTCGATCTTTGTTACTATCTCTATTCCATCTATTATATATAAACACATGAGAATATAATCAAACGACTCTTACATTCTTTCACAACACCAAGTCACCAACCCATTTGAACTTGATACATCATGCTGCTATATATTGTTCCCATGTTATTCTTGTTCGATTTCTACATCAACGAAACCCAATTACAAACCCATTGTCATTATCAACTACAAACCACCTGCACATGTGCAATCATTATATATATATATATATATATATATATATATATATATATAAACACATACACATACATACTAGATATAAACATTTACATACCTCCCTATTTTCCTTCTTGATGAACCGACATCACCACCAACATCCTCTACCCATTTGAATCGCCACCACCTCACTTTCAGTTAAATCAAACAACCCACACCACCACATGATCACTTATGTGTGCCTTCTACTTCTATATATATTCGACCACCACTATTAGTCACCATGACAAACTGCCACCATATTTTTTTCCTGTTACTTCCTATTATTGTCTGAATAAACCTTCACCCAAACCAATAGACTATCTCTAATATTTTTAATTGACTATTCTGCTGTGCTGTTCGTGACCCCCATCCAAGGTGCTGCAAATTATTTTTCCTGCTTTTCGTGAATATTACAAGAAAAGGTGATATAGGTAACGAATATTTATATTATGAGGGGTCATAAATTAAAGGGGTCATATTAAATGTGTTGAGAGTTCTTTGTAAAAAAATAAAGCATTTTTGGATTTAAGTGATTTAGGTGGGACAACTCGAGATCCATTTGGCCGACCATTGATAAAACTTTGGAATTGTTTATTACTTTTTTTGCTAGTGGACTAAGTTATAGATATAGGGAAATCGATGTGGCCATTTTATATTCATTTAATAGAGGATTAAAGTAATAAATATGATGAAATTTGAGGTGTACATGCGTTTTGTTGTTTTCTGGCATTCAAAGTTCTTAACACTAGATAAAAGCCGCGTATTTTTTTTCGGTTAGGCAGTGGTTATATGTGGGCTTGTGTATTACTTGGGCTTTGTAAATTGTTACTTGGGCCGTGTACTTGATTAAGTATTGTTGGGCCACAATCAAATTTAGTGTTGGGCCGAGAAGTAAGTGTATTACATGATGAAATCACAGTGAGGATTTTGTTAAGCGTGTATACATATTTCCAAGGTTACAGTAATATAAATATGTACATGATAAAGATATTGATGATGATAGTGAAAAATATTGATGATGAAAGACGAGATGATCCAGATTATATTTGGGTCGAAGGGTTGATCATATTTAAGGGAATGATGTTTGATAATGATAGTATAATAAGTGATGAGGATGATAGATATTAAGATGATGATTATCGGTTAGGATAGTTTTATGATAATCGTGATTATGAGAAATGAATCAAGTGATGATGATGATCTCGTGATTTTGATGATGATATGATGATGATGGTGAGCTTTGATAAGGATAACGATGATGATGAAAAATGAAAAAGAAAACTGAAATACGAGTTAAAAGAATATAAAGTAATAATAATAACAGAAAGAAACAGATAGAGCAACGGTTAGGGGTGTGTTCGTTAAGCGAGAGGTCTCAGGTTTGATCCCGGGCTGTGACATTTTTTTTAGAAAAAGAAGGAGAAGAAATAGGAAAAACAGAATGTTATGGGTTAAATAAAATTAAGTATGATTACACAACAGAAAAACAAAAACAGACGAATGGTTAAGGATGTTATCGGGTTAGCGGGACATCGCGGGTTCAAACTCGGACTAGGGCAATATTTTTAGGGCTACTTCCTTGAGGTAGTTATTTATCTAATCATTATTATTATGATTATTATTATTGTTATTATTATTATTATTATTATTATTATTAGTATTATTAAAATCATTATTAGTAATATCATTAATATTATTATTATTATTATCATTTTTATTAAAAACTATTATTTATATTAAAAGTATCATTTTTACTATTATTATTATCATTATTAGAGAAATTATCATTTTTATCAAAATTATTATTATTACTATCATTATTATTATTTTGACATTAATATTATCATAATAACTATTATTATTATTATTGTACAATAAAACAACTTTTATTTATTATTATTATCAATATTATTTTATCAAATAACTATTAGTTATATAAAACTATAGTTACTACACATAACAAAACTATATTAATATTTTTATAATAAATATTAATAAGTATAATTAATAAGGTTATTAATGAAAAACCTAATTAAAATAACAATTAAATCTCTAATAATATATAAATTCGTTCGATTACCATTTTATGTGTTAATATATATATATATATATATATATATATATATATATATATATATATATATATATATATATATATATATATATATATATAGGTTCGTGAATTCAAGGCCAACCCTGCATTGTTCAGTTCCGTCATATGCATATTTTTACTACAAAATATCGTATAGTGAGTTCATTTGCTCCCTTTTATTCTTTACATTTTTGGGACTGAGAATACATGCGTTATTTTTACAACTGCATTATTAAATGCTTTTGAAATACATTTTTGAACTGCGAATACATGAAATGCTTTTATAAATGTTTGACGAGACAGACACAAGCAAAACATTCCTCGAATGAATTATTATGCAGACAGAAGTTCTGTGGATTATTATTGAATTATGTGGACATGATAATTGCCACCAATTGATGAGAATATTTTTCCCCAAATATTATTGCTTGGTAACCTAAGAATTAGAATTGGGTATGGCCCTAATTCACGCGAATCCTAAAGGTAGCTACCGAGTTTAACACCCCCACCCAGAATGTTCACTAGACGGAAGAGCTAGTGGGCGTGGTGTTTAGTACTTTGAAGTTTATTATTATTATACAGACGAGATGTTCTGTTTTGGGGATATTATTGATGCGCATTATATGTTAAGGTCGGTTACTGTAAGACCCAAATATGTATTGTACATAATGTATTTATGGTGTATGATGCGTATACGAAGTGTACGAAGCAGGTACGTGTTGCTTGCTCGAACATCGAAGAAAACTGGACGTTGTTTGAGGTACAAAGTGTGTACGTATCTTTTCAACCCCAAATAAAGTTTGAGTTGATGTTTCAAAGCCTTATCATTGGAAAGAATATCTTATTACGTTTCCAACGATATTTGGTTCATCGAAAACGGAGCTACGGTCAAAAAGTAATGGCCAAAACAAGTTTCTGAAATATGACCTACAGTGTGGAGCGGCGCGCGACCTTTTGGCGCGGCGCGCCGAATGGGTCTGATGCGTTTTTTTCAGCATTTTAAGTGTCTAAATGAAGGGTATTATGGTCCTTTCACTTGTGGAAGGATTTGTGGCTTTTAGATCAGTTTTAGATCCACTTTTGGATCATTTTCAAGTCCACAAACACTCTCATCTTCAACCTCAAGTTCTAGAGTGAGAGTAGAGTGAGAAAGCTTGAGAAGAGGAAGAAGAAGAAGCTTGGATTCTTCAAGTTTAAGCTTATTACTTGTGTTGTTGTTGTACTAGCTTCGTTTTCTTCAAAAGGTAAAACCCTAATTCGGATTTAGTTGTGTTAATTCGTTTATTATGCTAGGGTTTGTGTTAAAGTAGATGTAAAACCCATTTCTTGGAAGTTTGGGGTAAACGGGTTAAGTTTTAGTGCAAGAACCCTAATATTGGTGGGTCTAGGGTTGGATGATGATATTGTGGGTTTGTAAAACTAAATTAGTTGATGAAATCACTAGCTACTTGGATTGTTGGTGATTAGGGGTGTAAACTTACAATTTGGTGTTTGACTAGTTTAGGTC